>NW_020799144.1:9059190-9069613 GCF_003259725.1 Athene cunicularia | reverse complement strand
AATTTGTTTTTTAACTGGAAAGGACAAGCAGCAATCCATTTTTTTCAAATGTTACTCCAACATGATTTTCAAATATTACTCTAACCAAGGAAGGCTCTAAGGCAAGTTCAGAAGCACAAAGACCACTTAGAAATGCCTACTGAATTGAATCACTAAGTTATTTCCCAAAACTGGGGAATTCAAATATCTGAATTATTTATAAAACAGGTTGGTCATTATTTAGGTTTTGGATGATAGTTTTCCTGTATGTTTAACTTAACATTCAAAAGGAGTGTTAATGTCCTTAATCTAAAAACTTTTTTTTTTTCTTTAGTGAAAAAACCTTTCCAGTAACAACAAAGCCTTAAAAAGAAGTGAAAAAATATATACAAAATTCAATGTCCTACAGAGAAAAAGGATGCCCAGGGAAATCTGAATTACTAGGCTGTCACAAGAAAATTCCAATAAAAATAAATATTATTTCTTTATATATTTCTTTATAGATTCATTTATTTATTATATATTCTAATTATTTTTTAATTATTTTAGAAAATATTTAAAAAAAAAATATTTGGAAAGAAGATGCATCCTACTGCTATTTTCTTGATAATATCAAAGGTCTCCTTTGATAGGTTGGTTGGAGGCTCTACTTTTTAACACTGATTCAATCCATAACATTATCAATACTCTCAGCATGGCAGCAATGTGAAGAATTATGAGTAAGAGGGAAGTGCGGGTTGCTTTAAGATGCATATTCACCTCCTTCTTTAATGAGACTGGCTGGTTTCATGTGCCACTTTAGGAAACAGTGAGCAACATTAAATACTGTGGAATACTGTAGAGATATAAGATATAATGATTTCTCATTAGAGAGATGTTCTCCACTGACAGTACAATATAGATGGTGTTGAAAGATCTTGTTTAACATCTTTATTGATGATCCAGACGAGGGGATCAAGTGCACCCTCAGTCAGTTTGCAGGTGACACCCAGTTGGGTGGGAGTGTTGATCTGCTTGAGGGTAGGGAGGCTGCAGAGAGACCTGGACAGGCTGGAGCCATGGGCTGGGAGCCATCCAGCTGGGGGAGTTTCAATAAGGGCAAATGCCGGGGGCTGCCCTTGGGCCACAACAACCCCCAGCAGCGCTACAGGCTTGGGGAGGAGTGGCTGGAGAGCTGCCAGTCAGAGAGGGACCTGAGGGGTGATTGACAGCTAGCTGAACAGGAGCCAGCAGTGTGCCCAGGTGGCCAAGAAGGCCAATGGCATCCTGGCTTGTGTCAGCACTGGCGTGGCCAGCAGGGACAGGGAAGGGATCTGACCCCTGTACTCGGCACTGGTGAGGCCGCACCTCGATGACTGGGTTCAGTTTTGGGCCCCTCACTCCAAAAAGGACATTGAGTGACTCGAGCGTGTCCAGAGAAGGGCAACAGAGCTGAGGCAGGGTCTGGAGCACAGGTCTGCTGGGGAGCGGCTGGGGGAACTGGGGGTGTTTAGTCTGGAGAAGAGGAGGCTGAGGGGAGACCTCATCACCCTCTACAGCTGCCTGAAAGGAGGGGGCAGAGAGGGGGGATGAGTCTCTTTAACCAAGGAATAAGAGATAGGACAAGAGGGAATGGCCTCAAGCTGCACCAGGGAATGTTTAGACTGAATATTGGGAAGTATTTCTTTACTACAGAAGGGGTTGTTGGGCATTGGAATGGGCTGCCCAGGGAGGTGGTGGAGTCCCCATCCCTGGAGGTGTTTAAGAGCTGATATAGCGCTGAGGGATCTGTTGTAGTTGGGAATGGTCAGTGTTGGGTTAACGATTGGACTGGATGATCTACAAGGTCTTTTCCAACCTAGACGATTCTGTGATTCTGTGAAGACAGATTGACAGAAGACCTGCATAGCAGGACTGTGAGTATCAGTAATCAAGTGTCATAAGGTTTTGTCTTGCTAGCCTTAGCAAAGTGAAGGCTCAGAGACGGTTGGTTGTAGGGGTCTGGGCTGCATTAGATGGAGCTAATGCAGAAAGCATGCAGATAGGAATACAAACTGACGAGAAAAGAATGTAGATTGAAACATACAAGGCCGAAGGAGAAGTCAGTGAAAACAATGTGAGTGGGGAAATACAGGGCCGAAGACAAATTTAGCAGCAGATAGCTAAAGAATGAGCACCTGTGGTCAGCAAGGAAGGAGTAGCTGTGGCCAGTAGAAGTGTAGCAATTTGTGCAGTACAAAGACATAGATAAAAGAAGTTTTGGCAAGCTTTGGCCTTTATTTCTGAGAATATAATTAACCAATGTAAATTCTTGTAGACATGTCTGAACAATACATGCAGCCTATTAGAGAATAGATAACCATGTCTGTATGGAATTTAAAATACTATAAAATGTAACCAGAATCAGAGAATAAACAGGAACGATTTGGACATCATATTGGTGTGTGGTGTCGTTCCTGGTCCCGCATGACATAGAGACCCTGGTGGGGGTGGAAAACAACCCTGGCAGTTGGTGATCATACATTTTCTATCAGCATGGTAAATGCAAAGAAGGGAAATTTGCTAGTAAAGTTGGCTCAAAAGCAGATGTGAAGTTGTCTGTCAGTAAATGAAGGCTGGAGATTAAGCACAAGTTCCTAAAATGCCTTGGGGCAACCAGATTCTGCAACAGCATTTTCTTGAAAGCAAGAAGGGTGAAAATATCTCCAGCATAAAAGCCCTAAACCTTAAGAAAGGACTTGAAAAATAAATTACCCTGGAGCAGACCAAACTTTATAACCAGATCAGTATCTTCTGGTACCACGATCCTGTCACTTATGGAAATAATATGATGATCAGATGGAAATTTAGGTTGGATTCTTCACAGAATCACAGAATCATCTAGGTTGGAAAGGACCCTGGAGATCATCTAGTCCAATCGTTCACCTAGCACAGTTCCCACCTACAGCATATCCTTAAGCTCTAAATTGACCCTACTCTTCAACCCCTCCAGGGATGGGGAATCCACCACCTCCCTGGGCAGCCCATTCCAACACACAACAAAGACTTCTGGAAAGAAATGCTTCCTGACATCTAGTCTAAACCTTCCCTGGCACAACTTGGGCTCATTCTTTGGTAATTTACATGAAGAAAACTTCTGAATTGTACAAATGGTTGAGCTCTGATGTGTTTCTGATATGTAGACACTTATGTGTTATTTTACAAATGGTAGTGAATGTTTGGTGACAACTGATCATTACAATTGTATATACAATAATTAGGTTATTAGATAATTAGATAATTAACCTAGCTGCCTATAATTCCTTTCCAACACACATTATCATTAAGAAAGAAATGAGCATTAAAGTGATTGATTAATTACAGAGAATTAATACCACAGATGTTGAACAGTTTCACATGTATTTTAAGGAAACCATAAGTCTCAATCTAGCATAATATTAAAGTACTTTTGAAACAGACCCATCAGTTCTAAAGGGATTACTCCTTTTCCTAAAATGAAATGTATAAGTGTTCCATTAAATCTCGACAGGAGAAGGGACCTGTGGACACACAATGTGGATCGGAACTAACCGCTTCACCTATTCTATATTTCTATTTCTTAATGTGTAACAGAAACTATTTCAAATCTCTGACAAAGAGCAGTCTGGTTTCAAAACAAAATTAAGTCCTGTAGTATAATGTAAGGCTGATTAGAATTTCCTCTTCAGTTGTGCTTATGTTTCCTGTCTTGTGAAAGATAGTATAATCCTGTTAATGTACCATGAGAACTACTCGGTCTGATAGATGTGCTGTTTTACATTTGTGCTGTGAAAGTCCACCACAAAATCTCAAGTAATGATAGCAAAGCAATAATAAAAAAGGGAAAAAATGACTACAAACCAAAACCACTCCTGCTTTCATTAACCTGGCAGTTTTTCTGCATTTTTTTCGTAATTTGATTTCCAACTCTTTATGAAGTCTCTGCTGATATCATTGAGTATAAGCTCTGCTATAATGTGACCTCTGTTCAAATTTCTTCTTATTAAGTAGTCATAAATAGCAGAGACTTTCACTTATTTAGACTGACCTGATACAAGCAAGGTATTTATTCACTTTCTTTAAGAGATAATGAGTGTATATATTGCCCACATGTTTGAGCCTAGATGGTAGTTGGTAAATAGACTGCTAATGGAAACCTCTCTTATATTACCTATGAATTGCAGCAAGCTGTGTACAGAAGGCTTTTTCCTTTACCTGTGGCCCTGAGTGCAAGTAATTAATTATCTTCTGTGGGAATGAATGGGAGATTTTCACTCAGTTGATGGATCAATGGGTTAATTTTGCTAGCAGTAAATTAATGCCCTTTCAGGTTCATGATATAGCACCTGCCCTTAGGAGCGTTTTGTTCTTCATTCCACTTGGAGAATATCTAAACTATTTGTCAGATGCTCCTTTGTGGTCCAAAATCTCGACAAAATATTCAAAATATATTTGTAGACTGATTCTGAGTATATGCTCTGAATGGACATCGCTAATTTTTTTTTTCCCTCCCATTATTCATCATTGCTGTAATATCTTAGCATCATATGATATTGATCTCCTCTGTAATAAGCAAGGCTGTAATATTATAGCTGCTAAGTAAAGGTAGGAATATTCAAGGTAGTTAGCAGGGACCATACCTGCAATTGCTGTGCAAAGACATACAAAACAGTGGCTGTATGGTAATATATCCAGTGGAGTTAAGATCCATTGCAGGGGAAAGAAGGTCACAGTAGTTTTAAGAAAACAAGCTAACAGCAGAGCCTTTCAGAAAGGAAATAGATGTCAGCAGGAACAGCAGGACATTTCAGAAAGGAAAATAGGTGTCAGTGCAGAGGTGCTAAATACAGTCTTTCTGTACAAGGAAAATTTGATCCAGGGAAATTTTTCACATTATATTCTTCTGTGCTAAGTGAAACCTTCTCATCTCAGAACTAGACAGTGATGCTTCTTTAAGAAGCATCTCATTCTTGGTTTTACTATAAATTTCTTCTCATCTGCTTACTCTATGTCTTTATGTTTAACTATTTATTTTTCTGTCTCTGTATCACCACTTGTATGTCAACAGAATGCCTCAGCCCTACCATTTGATCTCTGCCTGTACCAAAGACAGTGTAAAGATAGAAGCCTGTTTTGATACTGGTTATCCAGAGAAAATATATAAGCATCTCAGAATGCAAATGTATCATGACTTGAAATAGTCTGGTTCAAACTACTTTGCTTTCAAGCACGTTTGTTAGCAGTGGGGGTTTGTTTCTTAACAAGTTTTTCTTTAAAACATGGTAGTTTATCTTTTGCACCTGAAATTCATCACATACTAAGTTCTAATGCTGAATTCTCACTGTTCACTATTGAAAAAACAGCTAATTCATGTCTTGCATTATAAGGGATTGTTCTACCTTTCCAGCTCCTGTATTACTGCCGAATTACACGTATTTATCTTTTGCTGTATTTGACGTATGAAGTTTGTTTTGTGTTTAATCAGCAAATGCCTAAACTACTAAAGTAATTCATCTGAATTACATGTGCTGTAAATTTTTGCAAGCCTTTTAGTATTATTGTTCATCAGAAGATGCTTTTGGTTCTAGCTCTAGACTAAGCTATTACAAGAAAACTCGATCACAATTAATTTTTCGTGGTATCTGACATGGTTTTCCCAATAGGACAAAATGGTACCCACTTCAAAAACCATAGCTAGTCAAAAAATCCATGACAGTCCATCAGCTTAATGAAACTGGTCTTCATTAATACATTTTTTACACAACTTTATTCTCTTTGTCCCTTAGTGCCTAATTCACAGTACCTAATCAATGATAGTGCTGGAAACTACTCATAATTACCTTAATTTACTTTGCTATTATGAAACTCATACCACACAGTCACAGAACAAAATGATGGAATGGTTGAGGTTGAAAGGAACCTCTGGAAGTCATCCAGTCCACTCCCTCTGCTCAAGCAAAGATAGCAGGCTGCCTAGGACCATGTCCAGACAGCTTTTGAATATATCCAAGAATGGAGACTTCACATCCCCTCTGGGAAACCTGTGACAATGTTCTGTCACCCTTACTGTAAAGAAGCGTTTCCTAATGTTCAGATGGAACATCCTCGTGTTTCAGTTTTTCCCAGATCTTTCATTCCCATGTGTTTTCCTACAGTCCTCCATCAGAAAAGAGAACTATAGTTTGAAATACAACACCCCAAGACCACCACCCACCACCCCTCCCAGACTTAAATTCTGTCCTAACACAGAGGAAAAATATGTTACTGCTGATTTGGCTATTTTCTGCTCTGGTCCTTGTCCCTCTATATGCACATCTAAACCCGAACCAGGTACTGGCTTACATTCCCTATTTCTGGATGTTACAAACTCATCCAACTCTTTCCAGATAGGCTAAAACCTGGAAAAGTTATAGCTCTTTTCATTCAGAGAACCTGAGAAAATTAAATACCATAGGAATGGGAAATATGCATGAATGAACAATTAATACTCTTTCTCTGTGTTTCCCCTGTCACCATGAGTATGCTGTACAAATAGCAGTTGATGATGGTTAAAATGATCAGCTTTTCTTTTTTTGTTCTTCAGTATTTAAGACCACAAACCAGGTGGGCTTTGAGGCAAGTTTAGAGACTGTTCTGTATGTTTTCTGAGAACTTCCATTTTCAAATAATCAACAATTAGGAATCCCAAATTTGTACTGTGAGATACCTTAAAGAAAAGTTGAGGGTTTCCTTCAGCTGCTTTCTCTCTGAGAAGAGTAAAAAAAACCAATAACAACAACAACAACAATAACCAAAACCCAAGAACTGTATACATGAAAGGGACTAGCACAAGTTTTTGTTCTCTCCCAAAGGTGAACACAAATAATTGGCTCTGTTCCACCTAATCATTAAGCCCTGACCTCTGGAAGAGCTCAACAGATCATATGACAGACATTTTCTTGCTTGACTTTGAAATGTTCTTATTTCTCACTCAGACACTTGAGAAAATTATGCTGTTGTGCTTGTAAATATGCCAGTGTAACTGTACAGCCTTTTCCAGTTCATTTATCAAAGTGCTTTTTGCTCTCATTTGAGGCTAGCTTCAAGCAATATTCAGTCCTGTGAATGTGAGTAATAGTCACGGGAATGAAGATCTTTGCATGAACAAAGCTGTGTGCTTTTTTTTTTTTTTTTTTTTTTTTTTTAATGAAGAAAGTTGAATAGCCATATGCATTGGGACAGCCTTTCACCCGAAGTGCTAGAGACTTCAGAGGAGTGGAGCTGAACGTTAGTTATAGATGTGGTTTCCTCCCCACGAGGAAAACATGTAGTGAAAAAAAAAAAAAAAAAAGGCCTTAAAAATGCAGAAAATACAGCTATTAGGTCCAACTGGTGCTGGCCAGATAACTTTGTAAAGGCCCATTTCTGAGGTGCTGTCATTACAACTGCAGTGATAAAAAATGTTAGAACTACATATATGTCTTCGACTTGGTCAGGGTGTAGCACAGACCTGAGCAGTTGCATCAAAATTGCTTTCAAGGCTACACTGATTCACACCACAAAAATAGTGTCCCTTGTTGAACTGTAAGCTTCTGAAAGCCAGGCTATTGCTTTTACTTATACATCACTTCATGTACTGCTGCTGGAACATTTGTGGTATCCAGGGTAGTAGAAGCGTAAACCTGAAAGGGTCGGTGAACTCTTTGTTTTCTGAATTACCTTCTCTCCCTTAAAGTTTGACAGTTCAGTGCAAAGTAGTTTGAATGATTTCCACTAGGAAAGCACTTAGACTTTCCCACCGATGCTGCAATCCATCCTCCATTCAGGGCTTTAATATAAGCTTAAAAAAAGGCATTATTTTCCTGACTTGCAGTATGTTCATCTTGGGTTCTTGTTTAGAATAACTATGCACAAAAATTGATTAATCATCTGCAGCTCATTCTGCTCTCGCTTTTCACTTCTTGTACCATTAGCATGCAATTTACGTATAAAAAGTCTGCCTGATAGTTTGGGGTGAGTAGGTTTGAAAGTGACCTAGCCATTGAGAGGAGAGGGTCACCTCAGTCTCTTTTGTAAGTGATTCTTCATAGTAAACCTGTGCAATGTTATCATTTAGTCTTTTTGTGTTGCAGAGGGAAAGAGTAGTCTGCCTTATTTGCATCAATTTCCTTCTTTCAGTACATATGTCTATATAGTTTGATGAAGAAAGAGGTGATTGTATGTGGCTGCTGAGCAAAGGCTAGAGAAATCACTAGCTGTTATTTAAGAAAAAAAATCCCCAAATCCTCAGTGTGAATGTGCAGCCTGCAGATGAAGGGAGGGTCAACTTTACTTTCACCAGTGTGTTTTATGAATACGGGGACAAAGGCAGTTGTGTGAGCTTCATGCCTTCAGATGACTGTTTCATTCTTTTTCTATGGATGGTAAAGACTTTTCTTATCATCCAGAATTACTTTATTTTCTTTCCTAAAAATCTTTCCCCAAGAGAAGAATCCCTAATCTAAGCTTTTTCATTTCTCACAAGTCAGTGGATCAACAGGAACCCGTAACTCAGGGGGTAGTTTTCTATTTCTGCTTCTGCTATTCTTCTTTTTACATGCATAACAGTTTTCAAGTGATACAGGTCCTTGTTTCACTGATGAATTTGGCTGATAGTGCAAGCCACAGAAGGTCTAGGTCTGCTATATCTTGGGCAGTATTTGCAGCATCATTGCAAGAGTGTGAACTTTGTTGAAGTGACAGTCCTTTTGCCAAGAGGAGAGTTACATGGACCTTATCTGCATCTGTTTTCTGATTACATTAGAATCCAGTTTAGCCTTTTCCAGTCGAGCACTATGTCCTAGTGTAAACCACTCAGCTACAATAACCAGGCAAAGAGAAAAAAGTGCCATCTTCTCAGCTGTCATTCTTTTTCTTTCTATCTGTAACTGGACAGTCTTTAATGCAATCTTTTATTTTAAGAATATTTGAAGAAGAAAACTCTATAGTATGCACAGTCTGAAATAGTTGGAAGACTATTTTTATCTCTTATAAATTTTATTTCTCTTCATCTGTGACTGACCCATGGTTAAGGACAAACCACATTTGGCTACTAAACCGTAATTACCCAGGTTCTTTGAATCAGTGAGCAAGTAATGTCCTGGGACAGGGTATTAAAGAAAATTTTGCAGCAGAAACATAGATTTCCAGCTATTTATCTGTGATGGTTCATGTTTTAGGAAATGGGGTGAATCAGATTTAATTTAAATCAACTATTCAAAATATGCTATGATGGAACTCTGAAAAAAAAATTCTAAAGGTTTGAGCAGTTTGAGCAGAAATCTCATTAAAAGAGGATAAAAATCTGCCATCCTTCAGTTTTCTTCTTTCTCCTTCTTTCATGGACTCCAAAGGGTGACATATGGGTCTTGCAACAAGGTAATTACCAACACCCAGTCCCTCAAACAGAAATCATGTTATCAGTTGTACCATAGTAGTGGATATCTTCTTTTACATCATGGAGATGGCACTAGAACTGTGAAGTAAATTATTCAGAGCAAAACGACTAATCAAGAAAAACACAAATTTCCTTAAATCAGCTCAATACCAGCAATTACTAACTGAAATAATTAGACCTTTCATTATCCAAAACCTAACTGTTTGAGCTTGAGTGCAAGCTTTAAAAAGATTTCTGCCAGTGTGTGGAAATCTTTCATAATACTTCCTTTTCTTTACTTGCTTCTCTCTCCATCCTTTTACTTTTACTCATTCAGTGGTTTATCAAAGTCCTAATGAAGCAGAAGTAATTCTAAGCTATTTGTAATGAACCACATGAAAAGAGCAAATAAAACAGGTTTCAATTTCTTCTGGGTTTTACTCATCCAAAGCCTGACATGAAATCTGAAATCAGTCCATCATTGTGAAGATCATGAGGAGAGTGATTGCTCTCAAGATTTATGTATCATGTTTTGTACAAAATCAGTGAGCCTTTAGTAGATTTAAGTAATTCCTCAGAAGAAAAATGAAATATCCTGTAAGACTGATAATGTTGTCTTCAGAGACTGTTTTCTGACATTGAGGATTACGTAACTCAGAAAAGGCAATCTGATTTGCTTCAGATTTGTTCTCTCTGGGATGAGTACAGAGGAATATATTGAATTGAATCTGGCTTTAGAGTATCCAATATATTTTTGGCAATTGTCCACAAAAAGTTTGGCTTTCTCCCATACTCCCATATAGGAGAACCTGCTTTTACAGTGTTCTCTGTATTTTGGATGAGGTCTCAAGGCATTAATATTTGTTCTAGCACATTGACCTATATTTGATGCCTTGTGTGTCTGAGCATAAATTGATCATAAAAGACAATTATTTCCTGGGTGGAATTCTATTTGTTGCAAGTTTTTCTCTTTCTTTCTTTCTTTCTTTCTTTCTTTCTTTCTTTCTTTCTTTCTTTCTTTCTTTCTTTCTTTCTTTCTTTCTTTCTTTCTTT
>NW_020799144.1:9024931-9059140 GCF_003259725.1 Athene cunicularia | reverse complement strand
TTTTTTTTCTTTTTTTTTCTTTTTTATCTTTCTTCTTTATTTTTTCTTTGTTCTTTTTCCTTTTTTTCTTTTTTTTCCTTCCTTCCTTCCTTCCTTCCTTCCCTCCCTCCTTTTCCTTCCTTCTCCCATCCCTGAAATTCAGACCCACTCTTCTAGCCAATCATAACTCAAAATCACAGAATCACAGAGTGATTAATGTTTGAAGGGACCTCTGGAAGTCATCTCCTCCAACCCCCCTGCTCAAGCAGGGACACCTAGAGTCTGTTGCCCAGGGCAAAAACTAGATGGCTTTGAATATCTCCAAGGATGAAGACTACACATATTCTCTGGACAACTTGTTCCAACTAGGTTACCCACATAGAGTAAAGAAGGGTTTCCTGATATTCAGACAGAACATCCTGTGTTTCAGTTTGTGCTCACTGACTATTGTTCTGTCACTGGACACCACTGAAAAGAGGTCCATCCTCCTTGCAGCCTCATTTCAGGTATTTATATATATTGCTCAGATCCTCCCTTAGACTTTTCTTCTTTAGGCTAAACAGCCCTAATATAGAACTTTTACTTTCTTACCATTAATCTTCTTTGTGACAAAGGGACCTTGCTGTCTCATGTTCAGCTTTGTATGTATCAGGAACCTCAGTTCATTTTCTGAGAAACTGCTTTCCAGTTGAGTGGACCCCAACATTTACTGATGCACGTTTTTGTTTGTGTGGAAAGCCAACACAAATTGTCTAATTTGAACCTAAAACCAACAAAATTACTTTCTTTCATTCTAACTAGTTAAAAGCCTGATGCACCTGTAAAAGCAAAGTGTTGCCTGCCAGGCAAACATTAACAAGAATGATGCTTTACAAAATGTGAAAACTCTAATGACACTCTTTTATGCATATAAATTCTTGAGTCTCATGTTTACCTGAAGGCAGAGGGGAGGAGAGGAAATTGTCATGGTAGAAAATAAAAAAAAAAAAAAAAAAAAAAAGAGGAAAAAATTATTTTTACCTTTGTGAGAGAAGCTTAATGATAAACTAGAAGATGGTGTGATATTCATAGTGTTCACACACAGGGACAGAAGTTTTTGTACTTGTGGCCTTTTTGTAGAGCCATGACTGTAAACTGTGTAGTCATGTTTCTCCCACCCACAAAAATGTGTAAATATGATTTTTCTACAAATTAAATTAATATTTTACTTACTTTTGCACTACACTTAGTAAATTGTTTTTCATTAGACAGGCCTCAAAACAATGTTCTCGTGTTGAAGCTCATACAGCTGTCAGCAGTTTCCATGAGCTTCCTTTGTCTGGAGGAAGTTTTCAGTGTATTGTCCCATAACTGGATGCAAAGTCAATGGGATAATAAAAAACTGTTACTGTCTCTGACTCTGCAGCTTGATACTAAGAACTGAAATTTGTGCCCAATCTCTGCTAGTCAACATAATCATGCATGACACTGCAATATTTTTTTGACAGTGGCAATAAAGACCATCTGCAATGAGCTGCATGAAGTAGTTGCAGGAAAAAAAAAAAAAAAGATAAAATTCAGTGTAGCCTAAAGTAAAGCAATGCAAATGTGAAAAGAACAATTCTAACATGACCTACAGAGTGATGAGTTGTTATTGCTGAAGAATGAGATCTTGGAGGTATGGCAGCTGCTGGCACAAAATGTCTGTGCTCAAAAACCATGGAAAAAGATAATTGATTAAGAGTTATAAGGAGAGAATGAAATCATGCTGCTATTGAGATATACCATATGCCCAGATCTTGAATACTTTGAGACAGCCCAGTCCCTTCCACCTCAAAAAAGGTATATTATAACAGAAAAAGATTAAGAGAATGTCAACCATCATGATCAAAAGTATAGAGCAGTTAATAGGCTACGAGTATCCAGCTTGGAGGAGACAGGACAAAATGGATGTCTGTTATAGACGGTATTCTATAGATGGCAGGGACTGCCCCATGCTCCTCTCACGGGGGAGAGGAGTCTGGAGAGAAGGAGTGGAGTCTGGGAAAGGGAGAAAAGAGGTGGTTTAATTTTTGTCCTTGTTTCTCACTACCCAAATCTATTTTATTTGGCAGTAAATTAGATTAATGCTCCCCAAAGTGAGTCTGCTTTTCCCACAACAATAACTGCTAAGCACTCTCTCTGTTTTTATCTTGGTGAATGAACTTTATAATTCCTGTTTCTTCCTATTTTCTCCCTCTGTCCTGCTGAGCATAGGGAATGAGTGACTGGGTAGAAGTTTGACCATTAGCCAAGGTTAACCCACCACAAGTAGTTACACATGCCGTTATATTTCTTGAATCAGTACCATTTAAGAAATGAAGGTCTTATGTAGGAAGGGAGAAGATATGTCTGTATTATACATCTGCTGCTGACCACTGTCAGGGATGACAGTGTCTGTTGGTCTTTAAGTCTTAAAATCAATTATATTAAACCAAAATAGTTTTGTTACTGCATATCCTGAAATTCTGTATGAAAAATTTACATGTAAGCAAGGGACTCATTTTTACCCATAAGCAGGTTTCAAAATGCATTTAATCTTGCTCTGTGTTAGGCAAAAAGCAAAGATACTGCAAATACAAATTAGATCCTTTATTTTTCAATACATAAAATGTTTTTTTTTGCTCTGTCTTCCCCAGTAATTTACAGACTTTGCCAAATAAAGGAGTCAAAATAGATTTTCAGGTGAGTTCATTTAAATCATAATTATCCTCCATAATCTTAGTCTTATGAAAATGTAATTATATTTAGGTATTGTTAGTAATGATTCATGAATTCAAGCCTCCTTTTAGAACAAAAGAGTTAATAATATATTCACCATCATATAAATGAAGCCAGGTAATGTGACATAGTTGTTTTTCTGAAATATCTGATACGAGTCCTTGGGCAAAGCAGTGTATAACCTTGAACTATAAAAAATTAAATGACAAAGAGCAATGAATAAATAATATTGTAGGCTTGAATCTCTTTTAATTTGTCAATGAACTGAGAGCCTGAGCTGACAACTAGTAAAACCAATGGGTCTTGTGTATTGCTATTTTTATCTACATAAAGCATGGAATAATTATTTTTTTCTGAATGGAGCCCTCTTCTAGCAGAAATCAGGCAGACATAGAAAATATCTAAATAACTTGATGTTTTCTTGAATTTCAGGTCTAGTGCCTGTGAGACTTTCTCAGAAAAATATTTTTTCTTCCTACTGTTAAAACTACACACATAAAAAGTAAGAGGAGGCTTTGGCAGGCTGGGTAATATATGTAAGGTTATCTACCAGAGCAGTGGAGGAGTTCAGAATATAGAAAGTGGCTCTCTGGCATCGGCAGTCCAGTGGGGATGCCAGTACTCTATTTCTGTACTTGATCTACTTTTATGTCAGTGCAACTCCATTGACTGGTCCACTTATTTTAAGTTAAGCTATTCAAGTGACACTGAAATGGTTTTGCTTCTTCAAGTGTTTTATAATACCGTTTTGGTGTGTTTTTTTTTTTTTTTTTTTTTTTTTTTCATTTCACAGCCTTCCAGAACTGTGCAGAGGTTGTAGTGGGTTCAGGCTGGGAAGCACCTACCACTGAGACAATTTGGGTTGGAGGAAGTCTTTTACAGTTAAAATTGTCTCCAGAATAAATATCACACCTCTAACTGCTGTGGTATTTTGAGTAACGTTTTATACATAGATATGCTTAAAAAGAAATCTACAAATCACTGATACCATTTTTCAGTGAAAACTCTAATGGAACTGCTTCAAAAGAAAATATTAATTCCATTACTTTTTTTTTTTTTTCCCCCAGAAGTTGCACTGTATTTCAGTAATGTTTTGTACTTTCTCTCTCTATTTGTTATATATATAGAGGTAGTATGTATGGCAGCAGGTGTCTAAAACTTAAAAGAAGAGAGAAGACCTCAGGAAGAGATTTCTATTAACATCTCATGGAGATGCAATGAGACTCATGACTCAAACATAATTTCTACATCAGTCATGTAGATGTACGTTCCTTTCACACATCTTTAATATGTGAAGCTGGTTCTACAGTTTCACATGGGGCAAGGGTGGTCTCAATCTAATCATTAGTTTTTAGTGGGTGTATCGATTTCCAACAAGATAAAAAATGTTGTATGTAGAGTACTGGCTATTATATGTACTTTTCTTAAAGAGCAGATATAACTTGGGAAATAAAATTCCCCACAGTAGAGACTTAGGTGGGACACTTGGCAGAACAGTGTGCCTGGGGAGGTGGAGCTCAGTGACTGTGGCCAACAGAAGCAGACGATGAGTAGGTTTGTCCATCTCCAAACTGAATGAGAGCTTTTGACTTTCAGGATGTGTAACAGAGCCTTGGGACACAGGAAATCATAACCATGAACGACATCTTGTTACAGAAGTAGTAAACTACCAACAAGCTTTGCATGGTCCTTAGGGAAGACTGAGGGAAACTTGGAAAAGCTTTATTTCAGACTTCAGAAAGTAGTAATTAGTTATTGTATATGTTTATTCTCTTGTAGCTTTGCTTTTTCTTATTGTTGTAGTCTGGGATGTTTCGCTATTTGATTAACTGTTTGGAAGTGGAAAGTATTAGCTGATAATAGTATCAGACAGGTTTGTTTAGGAGCCCAGTGCCTGTGGTTTCCTTCACAATTCCCAGCTTGCTCTCATCACTGCTAAGAAGCTCCCTCCAGAAAGCAGAGCATATGAATAAACACATGTATGTAAACACAGGTAAGTCTTTTATCCTTGAACGTGTGTTGATACTTAGTGTAGACTGAGTTAAAGTCAAAATACCTTGAATACAAAAACATTCATATAAAGATGTTCTACAGCTTCTGCTCATTAACTTTTGCAATAGCTGAAATAACTGAATTTCCCATAAGGTCAAATTTCTGTACAAGAGTAGACTTTAGAGGGTATAACAAGGAGCCAGGGCATGTGTCAGCTAACATGAATTTAAATGGAGTATCATCAGGGAAAAAACAAAACAAAACAAAACAAAACAAAAACAAAACAAAACAAAAAAATAAACAACAAAAAACAACCAAACAACAAAACCAAACAAACCAAAAACAAAAACCAAAACTAAATCTAGGAAACCTGTCCTGAGGCTTTCCTAAAACAATTCCTCAGGTTAGTTGGTATAACATTTTGCACGTGCTGCTATTTAGTATATATATTTGAGGATTCTATGATAAGTAAAAAGCTTCTTAAAATTTGCTTAATTAAAATTTAAAAAATTGTGAAGAGCTGCAGTCAAAAATGATAGAGGACTGAAACGTGTTTGAAAGTTATGTATCTTAAGATTTGTTCTCTCTGGAAGATGGATAACAATGTGAATTCACATGAGCTTGGAGTCTTTTGGATCTTAGATTAGTACAAAACATCACTGCTCTAAACTACTATCAAGTTAACGGGCTTGAAGAAACTCGAGTAACCACCTAATCACAAGATCTAATAGAGCGGATTTCTTGGACGTAGGTAAGGTCTCTAATCTTTGTGTACAATGTGTGAGAAAAAGCAAATATCCCAGATCAATCCCAGAAGTTGTGCCATCCCCACCCTTGGAGGGTTTCAAGCCCCAATCAGGCAAAACCCTGCTCATCTTGAACCGACCTGACAGCTGACCCTGCCTTGGGCAGTGATGCCATGATGGTACCATGGTTATGGCTAGGTTGTGTTGCTTTTTCTGTTGAGAAAAACTTTGCAGATGACCTGAAATGTTTATAAATTAGGACTCTGAACCTGTAGTGGGATTTGTTTTTTAATAAATTTTGACAACATTACCAAAGGTGTTTACCAACACTAAAATCTGGATCATAAGTTAAAATGATCGTGTTTGAAAATGTTAAATGCCTTGTGTTAGACATTCAGCATCAACAAATATTGAAAAACTGTCTCATTTTCAAAGTCTGCTCAGGACATCTCAAAAGCTGAGCTGTTCCCAGAACTTGACTACTTTAATGAAGTTACAGATATATAAGTAGTTATTTGTCTTTGATATTCTAGCACATGCGTGAGTTGCAGTTCTTAATGTATGTCACCTGACACCTCACCTGCAGGTAGTAAACTGCATTTTCACAAATGATAAAATGAGCCTCAGCAGTTTAGTTGAGGTCATTATGGGTTGGGATCTGAATTCATGTTTGCAGGTCCCAAGTTATTGTCTTGCTCACTTAACAATCCTTTATCTGAGATAAACAATTTAGCTTAGTTGAGTAATTAGCAAATGTTATAACCTACTAAATCAACTTCTGAGATAGATAGATAGATAGATAGATAGATAGATAGATAGATAGATAGATAGATAGATAGATAGATAGATAGACATCAGAAGGGACTTCATTACAATCCTAGTAAATAAGATATAACTCAAATGTAATCTATGTTTGTTTTGAAGATGTTTATCTGCTGAAAAAGTATGACAAATGCACTTTGTTGTTTCTGACTCTGTACCTATCAGCTTACTTTGATGGGTGTTTCTGAAAGGGGTCAAAAATTTCGGAGTATAAGAAGAGACACCACTGTAAATGTAAAGAGGTTGTAGACCACAACAAGCACCATCCATCACTGTCATATAGTGAAGTTGATATGAGCTGAAGATCTGCAGTTCTCTAAAGCAGACTTCTCAACCACCTGAGTTCACCCAGTTTGGTTTTATGTACTTTCAGAAGAGATTATATGATTTTGGCAGATCTTCCTCTCTGCTCCGTTTACTTATGTCTGACTGCTGAAATTCTAACATAGCAGGAGGTCCTCTGCATGAGTATTCATGATATGAGAAGAGTGATTATTCTTCCAGCAGTATCTTGGAGAATTATTAGTGCTGCTTTCTGTACATTACTTTATGAAAAGAAAAACAACAGTAGCATCAAATGGGTACCTTCAAAAAGAAAACACTGTGCTATATTGGTGACCAGTCTGACTTTCAATTGGAATTGTATCTAGGTACATTTGACTGTTTAGAAGAGAGTGGAATGAAAATTCAGATAACTTACTTTTTAGTGTGCTCTACACTGGCATCTCCCAAGTTTTAAAGACAGGATTAGAGACTTTTTTGTTCCTTTACTAGGGGCAGCTTTTAGGTTATATGTGGGCATACTCTCTTTGCTTCACTTAGATGTTTAAGATTTTTTCCTTAAACCTTAACAAATATCTTAGAAAACCCAGCCAAATATGTGGTAAGTGGTGACCTTAATACAGACTAATTCCTGCCCCGATATGGGAGGAAGGAGAGCTTTCTTTAACTGATCAGAAAGAAGAATGTTATGTAGCATAAACTGCTCAGGTGGACAGAATGTAATACCAATGTATTATTTAGAGCTTATAACTGATGCCATACAAGCTTGATATTTAAAGAAGCTAACTTTCATCTCTACTTTCTTTTTCTTCTCTCCATAGTGCTGTCTGAAGGACTTCTGCTCTGCGAGCAATTAGTCACTATAGTTATTCTGAACTATGCTTCAGCGTCATCTGTAGACTGTGTGCTGTGTTTTTAGGCTCTTGTTCTACTCTCTTGTTGACTACATGTATCTTAGTTGCTACTGCTTACAACCATGGTGCCAACAGTCAGGTCCCTCCTGTAAATCTGGGAAGGCCATTGCCACTCTCTCATGCAGCCCTGTACACTTGTTCCTGCTGGACCAGCTGTGGGTCTCTTTCTAAAACAGAGGATTTTTTTCTGTTTTGCCAAAGGGAAAGAAATTCAATGCCTTTCCAATTTATAGTCAAGCTTTTGCTTCCCAGCTGCTGCAGCTGTCATGTATTGCTCCTTCTGGTGCTCAGCTATTTAAAACTAATATATCTATAGACTTCAGTTGAATTGCTAATTAATTGCAATCATTATAGACTAAGATTTGAGGAATTTTGTTTTCTGCCTTTCAGAGACGAAGTTTTGTCACCAAAGTAACTAGTCTTCCATGCTGGAGTACAGGTACGTAATAATGAGGAAGGAATATATTATGAATATGTTTATCTTTTAACAGTATTGTGCAAAAGATCTCATATGAGTGAAGCAAAAGTCTTTTAAGAAGGTGTTTTCCCCTGTCCTGCTCTTTTTATATTTTTTCTCTTTGCAAATAGGTGTAAAAAAAATAACTTTGGTTAATTTTACACCTTGAGAATAAGAAAAAAGAGCAGTTGAAATCAGGATGTTGAGTATAGGTTTTCCTGAAGTTTTCCAAAAAACAAAAAAGCTTTTTTTTCCCACTACATAAATATTATCAGTAGGGTAGAATGCTTATCTTTCTGTATACAGTTAAGTAAGTTATGGAAGAGATCTCTTTCCTCAATAGTTCTTTCACAGGCCCCTACACTGAGGTTGGCAGCCACTAATGATCCCTTTCCACTCATGCTCTGTCTTCCCAAAACAGGAGATTTACTAGGTTGATACCCATGCTAAATGTTCATTTCTTAATTGTTGGTGAAGGGAAATAAGTGGATGTCAAGAGAGCAAGACAGTTTGAAAGAGAAAGAAAAAAAAAGGGGGTTGTGATTCTGTAACATTTTTCTTTTAACCATTGTGGACACAGACAGTCACACAAAGCTGAAATATATGGTTCTGTTGTATCCCTTATTAATGGCATGGACAGTTGTTTACAAGTATACAGAACCATTTTACTACCTATTTGACACACTGTGATTAGGGTTTTCTTTTTTTTTTTTTTTTTTTTTTTTTTTTTTTTTAATCCGTGTATAGAAAAAAGAAATCTATTTCCTAATTGGTCAGCTCCCCTAGGTTTGAATACACATTTCCCCAAAGCTTTTAAAAATCTCCTTTTACCTTTCAGAGAATAAGTACCTCTAATGCTGAAAAACAGAACGTTCTGTTGCTGAAGTCTCAGCTGAATAGTATACTACTAAATAATAATAGCTTTCCAGTTGCTGTGCAAGGAGTCCCAGATTGCTGTAACATGGTAAATAATTATATTAGTGGGAGCTCAAATAACCATCAGAGTTTTTTGAAAACTCCCATTCATTTCCTGATTAGGAAAGAGCTTTCTCAGATGAAACTTTGTTATCCCTTCTATTGAGTTATTACTTCCAGTGGGACCAGAAGTTCCCTCTATAAAGAAAAAAAAAAAAAAAAGAGGAGGGAGAAATAAAATATTTGGGAGGTTGCAATGCAGGCCAATGACTTAATTGAACCAGGGGACTGTTAACTTCTTTCTGTTCAGTGATGGCTGGCTGTATTTGCCTCTTGAAGCCCCTGTCAGCTGTATTTGCCCCTTGAAGTAGTCTGGGGTGGTTTCCCCCACTCTTCACAAAATCACAGAATCATCAAGGTTGGAAAAGACCTTGAAGATCATCCAGTCAAACCATTAACCTAACACTGACAGTTCCCAACTACACCAGATCCCTCAGCGCTATGTCAACCCCATTCTTCTGAAGAACTGGGTTGAGGCATGCCTGCTGGATACGTGCACAGTGCCCTTTGTCCTACCATGGCCATGTTTCCATCCAAAATGTGTCAGTGGTCTGTGAACAGAATAATGCAGAGCATATTACGCCTCGTTTGCTCAGAAGCAGGGAGGAGCTGTTCATCCTCCACCCTGCATATTTCCTTTCCTTTTTAAATGACTCCTTCTAATGTGCCATAAATGGCTAGAATAAAAAGACGATTTATTCTAATTACACTGAAAACATATGTATGTAGAACTATTATCATTTCCCTGATGGCATGAGAGCACTGGAGCCTTCAGATACAGATAAAACTTCTGCTCAGAACCAGATAAAAGTCCTCCCTGTGCTGCAAGCACATCGTAAGCAAAGCTGTTAGTAATTGTCACTGTCGATATGTTCCTTCCTCCAGACAGCACCACAGCAGCTGTGCCTTTAGGACTGCAAAACACTTTACATGATGAGCCTCTTAGTATCCAATATTTCCTGCTCAGGAATCTCCTCTAGCTTAAACTATCCCAGACAGGAGTCATCTCTGGGGGGTAACACCAGTTGTCATGCCTGAGAGTAGTGTTTTGTTCAGTATGGTGATAGAGGGATTCAACTAATGTAAAGTGGGTGGATTTGTCTGAGTCGGTTTTTGTTGTTCTTTATGTTGTTATTGCAAAGGAAAAATAAATGCTAGCCAACGTGTTTTCCTTCATATCTTGAAAGCAGGCAAAAGCCATCTTTTGCATTTTTTCTTCAAAAATGCAACCTCTGAGGGTGCAAATAATTCAGAATATAATAAATACTAGTACTCCCTATCCAAAGAATGAGGTGTATAAATTGTGTCAATTTTTGCTAAGAAGTTCTGTTTGTGTTACATGGGATTAATCTTTTCTTGCTGACATGACTAGGAGTCTAGGTCTACTTCATATCACCTGGAGAAAAAACAGAATAAGAGGAAATAATTGTATTAATCTAGCTCATGCCAGACCTGGCTGGTGGGGGAAGAGAGGAAAAAAAATATGGACCAGAGGAAGAACTATGCCTGTTTTAAACCATCTGTTAATACCTGCAGGAAGCAGGAGACAGCAACGTCTGTAATAGTGCTTCCTCTGGAATGCCCTGGGGAGGACTTCTGATTCGGACACCATGGAAGCCTGCCTCTGCATTCTGGGAAGCCTGTTCTGCAATCTGTGTTGGGGAAAAAAATACCTAACTGTGGGGTAGATGCTTCCCCAGATGAATTTGTGTTAGTGAGCATCTCTCATGGGAACTTCCAGGAGGTTGGTGTTTGGGAAACTGTCAGCCAAGACACAGAAGCAAGCTATGGGGAATTTCCCATTCTGTGAGTTCTGTGAGAAAAGTATTTTGAGGATTTGTTTGTTGTTGTTGTTGTTGTTGTTGTTGTTGTTGTTGTTGTGTTTTGGTTTAGTTTTTTTCAACAAAAGATTTGAAGGATTGATAGTTCATGAGTCAGAGCCTGAGAAAGCAGTCCAAGAGCAAGTTATTCCTTTCATCTCCTGCCATTAATCTGAGTGCCTTCCACCCTATCAAAATAACATCGGCAATATAGGGTTGTGTTTTGTATTTACAGTATAATCTGTAAATTATTATATGCAACTGGCTTCCCCTCTAAAAAATTTTCTTCATATGAATCATAAAAATCATGCACTCTTTTCACTCCTTAAATTAGGCAGGAGGTTGTGTCTAGGTATGCAAAGCATAAGCTAGTCCCACTCTCTGAGCAAAACTAAGCACATCATTTTCTTCCCTTACCCTGAAGCCCCCAAAGGGTTGAAGAAGATGTGGGCTGAGAAGGGTGCCTGTCAAAAGATGCACAGTTTGGCAGGACCAGTAATCAAACTAATTTTTGCCTGTGGCACACAGGCAGCAACATATCTGTCAGCCCAGAATATCGAAAAGGGGCTTGAACATGGCAGGAGGACAGAAGGAGATGTGCGTTGGGAATGCAAACAACCCCAGAGCAGAGTAACAGGGAGAAACTAGAAGGAAAGAAACTCAGGTTTACCATATGATCAGTTGATTACCAACTGTTATGCTGCCTTACTGGAATGCCACAAATACTGAATACATAGTTAAGACTGGATTGCTTTGTGGGGATGTCAGATTTAATTTGTCTGGATGCTTTTATCCATGGAAAGCACAGAAAGTCTCTCCCCAAACTGTTGCCCAAACACCAAATGCCCTTTTAACAAAATCTGCGGTTTATTTCACTTGTCTAAGTTATTACCATAGGCTGGGAAATACTAGGGATATGTATTTCAGGCTTCTGCATTCAGTAATCCCTGGTAAACTTTAGTTCTTGGATCATCTTTAAAATCTTTATGAAAAGTGAACAGTCTTAAGACATATCATGGAAGTGGAATTCACCATAAGTATTTAAACAGATCTAAACAATAAAATACATACAATTTTAATTATTTTAATTGTAAAACATCATGAATGGATCCTATCCTAATGATTCAGAAAAATTTCAGCACATCTGCAGAGTTGGTGTACGAGGTGAAGTGTAAGTTTTCTTGCATTTAAATTTAAGTTTTAATTTACAGTTATACTTCTTCCATGTTTAATTTCATAGAGTGTTATTCGGCTGAGCTCTTCAAGCCCAACACCCAGTACTGAAAAAGGTCTAACCCCAAACTCTTAGCTTTACAGAATACATTTTTATTCTTAGTGCGACCAGTATAAGGGATCATGAAATTGACAGGAAGTCTTACTTATGGTGTCATTAAATGTAAGTCTTAAAACTTATGGAATTACAATGAAGAGCAGCTAATTACAGCAACCTTGCCATATTTGATAAAGAGTAGATTTTTTGCATTTGAAAATCTCTTCCTCTCCATCAAAACCAATTAGTCATATGCTGATTTATGTTGCATGAGCTTTAACATATTCCACCTAGGATTAATAGAATGTCCCTGGTAAAATAATGAAACTTAATGCATGAGTTTATACATAGTCAGAATTTTTTTTTTTTTTTTTAAATGAGAATCTAGGAGTGATTTTACTTTCAAAGAATTAGTACTTTTATTTCCTTCAGATGAAAATCTTAACATAGATCTTCTCTCAAATAACTAATAAGAAATAAAACCTTTGTCATTATGATTTTGTGCATTGTGAGTCTTTTAATAGGTAGAGTTTCTGTTGCTGCTTTTGTTAAATACTCTGTTCTTGATGGTGTAAAAATTAGAAATCAAACTGTAGAACAGATGATCATATTTGTACTATGACTTTTCCTTTGTCTTTCTTACAGACAGGGACTGTGTCTCATTTCTGTTCATTATCTAGCTTTCTGAAATCTAACCTCAGCCAGGAGTAGATGGAATCTAGAGCACAAATATTGATGCTACTAGCTTTATATGCACTCACGGAAAGCTTTATCTCATTACTTCTCCAGTCTTGTGACTCGACTTGCATGTTTGATTTATTTATGTGCAGTTTCCTGCTAGCTTTGAATTTCCAGTTTCTGAGGAAAAAGTTGCAATTGGAAGGCAAGAGAGGAGTTTTGGAAATACAATATTTTCGCTGGGAAATGCATCTGTTATCTCTTAGTAATTAACAAGCAATTTTTCTCAGCAGAGTAAAGGCTAAAGCAAGAATCACTGAGCTCTCTGACTGAGATATATCAGCATATCCAGTAACTTTCTTAGTTTGTGAGAGATAAAGTTATTTAGGTGATAAAAGGACTACTTTAAGATGTTAAAAATAAAAATAAAAATAATAATAAAAAAAAAAGTAGATTATAAGAATCTCTTTCTTTGAAAGAAAAATAAATTAAGAATACAATAAAGGTCCCCTTGTTTGTTAGCCTTTGCTTGTCTGGGGAGTGTTGTATTTGCTCTGTTTTTAATCTAAATGCCCTGGGTATTTAATAGAGAAAAAACTAGTAATATATAGACTTTCCTCTCTTTTTTCCCTTATCCTTCCTTGAAGTTACTCGCATCTCATCCTGACTTGCTTTATTTAGCAAGAGGCTAAGATTTTCAGAAGAGACTAACAATTTAGAGTGCCTTGATGTTTAAATTCCTAAACTAAGAAGTTATTGCAGGGTGTCTCATCCCACATTGTGGGTTACAAGGTAGGAGAATCTTTTGACTTCCCCGAGACCCTTCATACCAGTGGAAGAGTTGGTCTCTGCTTGGCAAAGCAGGCTGAGTCATGATAATGACTCAGAGGAACAATTATGCTGGTGACTTTATTAACTGACCACTTTAGTAAGTGATTGGAGACAATCTGGCAACAATCTTATAATGGGCCAGGGAACAAATAAAGGCATTTTGGTGATGAGACTATTTTCTTAATAACTTGTCAGTGATCAGCAGATCCCAATTCAATGAATACAAAACTTATATACATTAATATATGGAAGAAAGAGTGAGAGCAAAACCAGGAAAGAGATAAGAGAGGAGGAGGATATAGAAAAAGGGGAATCACCACCCTTGGATCCCACTTTGTCACTGAGGAGCCAGTTTGGTCTGTAGGTTGACTAAGACACACATGGGGTGTTGTCTTTATATAGTCTTTCTTATGCAGGCATAATAACTTGTTCCAGAAGGTTCTCACTTTCTCTGGCCTGTATCTGCACAGTTAGTCAGGTTTTCTCCGGGCAAGCACAGGAGGGAGGGGTACAGAAACATACCACCATCCCACCTCTGCAGAGCTCACTCCACTTCTCATCTTCAGGGCTTCCTACTCAAGTTGAGACATCCTTTTTATGAACAGTTTCTTGTTTATGGACAGTTTGTGACACAGGGCCTGCTTTTCAGAAAGCTATTAACAGAAACTAATGTAAGTATAATACTTGTAAAAATTTCAGCTGTTTGAGTATGAATGTCTACTAGTGCCAGTAGGGCCAACTGATTTCAGCTATCCCTGCTCTACATATGACCCCATTATAGGACTGATTCTACCATTGCTGTGGTAGAACAAAAGAACAAACTTTGCAAGGACTTCTGAAAATCCCTCTGATATTCTCAATGAAGGATATGAACTATACAGAAACCAAAATATTCTATTATGAAGTAAATTACTATATAACTAGGGGTACAAGGTAGCTAGGTAAAAAATGACCATCATTTTAGAGAACTGAAAGCTAGTAACTGTTCTCTGAACTGATATATATTTGGAGTACTGTTGCAGTGATAAGCCATGGTGTGTTATCCCATGAGTCTAGGCAGGAAGGTCTGAATTGGATACACCCCTTCCACAGAACGGTATACCTTTAACTGGCCTCTCCTCCTCTTTTCATTTGATATAGCATTCCTAGATGAAAAATTTAAACCAAAAGATGGATTTTTTTCCAGAGCTGGGGCAAGCCATAAATCTGGATTTGCTGGATTTGCAGAGGCACCTTCAGATTCCCAGTAAGACGTTTTGCTGGTGAAAGTCAGAACTGTGTCCTACAAGCTTTGTGCCAGTGCTGTCTGAATGGGAGACTGAATGTCCCTGTTGAAAGCAGTGCTGCTAATCCACCCTCTATGCCATTGGGTACATAGCAACTTTGAGAAATACACAGTATAAATGACTTGGAGATAGTCATACTTGGAGAAAGGCCATACTCCTCCCACATGTCTGAATCTCCACCACACAGTGGGATTCCCCTTTGAGGAGCTGCTAGGGTAGCTACTAATACATGAGTACTCCCATTAATGGACAATATGCCCTGTGCAGGTGCAGGGCATGTGATCTGTTCAGGAGAGCTCTGCGTGTCTCAGGAGTATGGGTGAGAAAGGTATAAGCTGAATATTTAAGGGATATTTTAGTAGACTTCTTTCATCAACACCTCAGTCACCGTCACAAAACAATTGCTTGTTGAAGTTGACCTCACACTCCTGTGTGGCTGTGATTAATTTTTAGTTAATCATATATGGCACATCACCCTGTGCAGTATGACTTGCTATGATCTAGGCGGACTGGCATGTACAGAAATTTTGCAACCTCATTTATTGTGTTATGTCTATCACATTTTGCATGAGATCATAAATTTTGCCAGATCTCCATCCAATATTAAACTATATGAATGACAAGCAACATACACAGTTCCATCTTCCTGCAAGTAGGAGGATGCTCATCTTATTCCTTCTCCTTCCTCAGCAAGGAATGAAGCTTTCAAGAGCCTTCAAAAGGTAAAGTTATTGATGAAGAATCAATGCTCAACTCCAGTGAAGAAGTTTTACATGATATAATTACCTTCAGGCTTAAATCAGGACACTGATATGATTTCTAACCGCAAGTCTTTTGGTGGTGAATATGTCATGCTAAAGGATTTACAGAATTATTTCATGTGAATACATACTCAGATGTCTGCAGTTACCACTCATCTTGGAGAGTGTGCTTGGATCAGTCATAAAAGAGCAAGTTGATTTCATCTGTATTATAGTGAAGACTGTAATAAAGAGGAGTGAAAGGGATAGAAATACAAAATAAGATGTGTATTTGGGATACTGATAATAACTTTTTTCCCCTTCCTTTTTATTTTTATTTTTTCCTTCCAGTTTTCCAGAAAAGCATTTTCTGAAGAAAATAGCTTATAGTGGAATAAGAGAAAGGAAACTCAAATTTTCAGGAGCTCTAATCCTACTTTTGGGTGTTATAATCTGTTTTGAGAAGCTGCTCAGTATTCCAGGATATATTTTACTTATATATTGCTGTCCATTCTTCTATGGCACTGGGAGTGGTAATAAATAAGGAATATTTCCTTTAAGACATTGGGGTTTTTTATACCTCTCAGAGAGAAAAGAAAGTAAACTTTCATGTTCTTTCTCAGACATTCATGTCCTTGTGGTATAACTGGACATGATCCAATGAAATTATGGGAACACCAGTTCACTGGAGCAAGAGTCATTTATACTGAAAGGTTTGATATGCAGAGGGAAACTTAATTATCACAAGAGGTAGTACTCTCAGGAAAATCTAAAAAGAGGCTCAAAACCTATTGCAAAAGAACTCAATAAGTGATAGATTATTTTTTTAAGATGTTAAAAAATGTGGAATATCTAGAAATATATCTATTGGGTTTTTTTTACCCAAAGGGTCACTGTTTTGATACTGATGAGGTGAGAACAGGGAAAATAGCCTTTGCAAAACCATAGGTCTTCAGTCAGCCACTTAGGAAGCACTGTCCTAAATGTTATAACCAGTGTCATTTTCTGATTTAGGAGATTGCACTCTGTGATTTGGACAGCTTGAAGAATTCATAACAGTGAAAAGCAACAAAGGTCAAGTCACTATATACTTTATCAGGTCCCATCTTCATAAACCATATCAAAAACCTGCAAACTTTTCAAGTTCATTTGTTTTTTTCTGCTAGTACTGAAATGCCCTGAAAAAAAGAGAAATATTCTGGCAGTTTTCAATCAGTTTTCTGATGTACTTGTTCTGTCTGTGTCACATCTGTATTAATGTAATATGATTTAATCTTGATGAGCATTATTATGAGGCCTGTTCAATGAATTAATAATTATCCATTTATTTTCAAGTGCTAACATTAAATCTATAAAGTTTTAATATATTAAAAAGATTGTAAGATTTTATTGCCTGTGTAACTCCTAAATAGAGAGTAGATTGACTGGGTTCATTTTTCCTTCCTGCTCATCAAAGCGCTTATTTTTATCAGCTAGCAATTAACCTTTAGTAAATACTTTATTAAAACTAAACATTTACTTGTCACTCTTCATTTGAAGTGTAAATGCTTTGTGTGCCAGACAGTCTCAGTTTCACAGATTTCACCAGAATCATGGTGATTAAAGTCTTCACCATGCAGCTTTATAGGCTACAGTCACAAAGTACAACAATGTCATGAATAAAAACCAGAGAAGTACTAGAAGGAAAATATTGCACTGAAATAGAAAACCTGCTGATTACTTGTTAAGTGAGTGCTGTCAGTGAGATCAGGATGGAGATTTAGGTTTTGTGCTCTTAATTTCTTTTATCATATATATAAGAGATAGCTTCATATGCTTCTTTGAAATGTTGTTTCAGCCTGGCTCTGGTTCAAGGAACTTGCCCTTCTTCTGTATGTATATATTAATCTCTTTCAGTTTATGAATACTGTAAAAGATTTAATTTTTACCAGAATTTCATAATCGTGTACTGCAAATGCATTTGAACAGTTTAGGATTTATATTCTTAGTCCATTAAGTGACATCATGAAAGCCCTCTCTGAATGCAGCCATTTATGTTACTGATATTTGTTTGTTTCTAAAATGTTTTTGATGAACGTTATTAATCTTGAGTCATTTAATTGAGGAAATTCTGCTCCAAACAAAACATTGTAAAAGAAGGTTTGTCTGGATTTGTTTTGCTGCTTTGGCTGTTATCAGCTTTGAGAATGAAACACCCTGGTACACTGCCTGCCTTCGAAGCTATGTGCTTCCTGACTTCTTTGTGTCGGGAGCACCCACATTTACAGTTTCACTGCTGCCACTTTTCATGCCTTTATTGTGAACTTCATAACATTTTCCTAAAGCCACAGCTTCTAGGATTATTAATACTTGAATTTTAAACAAAAATGTGAAGATTTTATATTCTTAATATTTCAGGTTAAAAAAAGAAGTTAAGCAAGTGCATCCCATATGTGCACCAAGAAACTCTGGCTACTTTTTCAATTTATTAAATTTTGAGTTAATGATTTTTAAACATGAAATTTCAGTGTTGAATTCAGAGTTGAATGATGGATACTTACTATCATAGAGAGCTGCAATTAACTGGACAGCTTTTTAACCTTTTCAGCTAAAATAAATCCACATTAGAAACATCAAAACATATTTCAGCTGATGGAAAAGCAAATGAAAATTTTCCTCTAAATGGTTCAACCCCATCCTAAGGAGAAAAAAATTTCTGAGTTGGGCCTTTATCAGATCAACCTCCTTTTAGACTGGGATATGCTCTGCTGGTGAACAGATTGTTTTGCTTCAACTCCACAAATCTAATTATTTCCAAAAGGTCCTAGAAGAATTAAATGTCTTTTCTGTTGTGAACTCAACTTGTGATGAACCATGACAGTCTTGGTTACTTTAATTAAACATATGTCTCAAAATAAATTTTCTCCATCTGTTTGACTTGTTAATTAGAGCAGTAAAAACATAATAAATTTCAGAAATATATAAGCAAATTAGGTAAAAGTTTTTGAAATTTTTTCATACTATTTATGCAGCTAGTAAGAGTAAAAACAGGCTGTGAAGAGGAATTGCCATGAGGAACCCTAAGTCACTTAACTTATTTCTACAAGAAGAACAGAACCAGCCTTTGGAACAGGGAGGAGTAATTTCAATTATTTACTCAGTTTGTTTAGTATAATACTGCTTTTCTTTTGAAATACATAAGTATCAACTACATATTTGATAGGATTCCAACTTCATACAGTAAGCTTCTGTAATCAATGATGGGTCTTAAATTTGTGCCTCATCTGGAGCTACAATGCTGAAGTTCCTTTCTCACAGAAACTTCAGTAATGAAAATAAAACAGAGGAGCTGTAGTTTTCAGGGAGCAGGATTTTATTTTGTTCTTTTCTATTATGAGTTTCGAGCATACTTGCAGGTGATATTTTGAATTAGTTCAATAATTTTTTTAAAAGCTTGATGTTTTGTTTTTGTTTTTTGTTTTTGTTTTTGTTTTTAGGAGGTATGCAAAGAAAGATAGCAGACAGAATATCTTTGAGTTTAATCTTTGAGCAAGGAATTCTCTGTTGAACCTGTACCAGGGACTTGTCTACAGTCTCTATGATGACTCATGTGGGAAAGTAAAATCTCCCTCTAAGCTGAGCCTGCATTAAAAATGGAGGTGGGTAGAGAAGTTTCCATGTAGAAAACCCATATAGGAAATCCACATAATGGGTTGTCAATAAACTGGGGTTTTGGTTATTTTGAGTCTGGCAAACTGTACCATCTTTTATTTAACATCTTAGATGTAAGAGTTGTACTGACAAAGAACTTCATGTTAATTATGGGAGAGTTAAATCTCCCCTCTGCCACATTTTAAGACTCCACTCCAGTCCAACCACTGACTGTAATTCTCAGCTGAAATGACACAGATATGATTCAATACCCCTGAAAACATTAAGAAAATGTGATTTTTTTAAAAAAAAAAAAAAGTTATTCGTAAATATTATGTATTGTAGTTGTGATATGCTGATGATAATGTCGAGTGTTTATAGGTAAGAATCGGGGGGCAGGCCAAGAAGGCAGATATCATTGTGGGAGTCTGTTATAGAACACCCAACAAGGATGAAGTGGCAGATGAAATCTTTTATAAGCAGTTGGAAGAAGCCTCACAATCACTAGCCTTTGTTCTTATGGGGGACTTCAACTTACCAGACAATGGTAAGCTCCTGGAAATACTTGAAATTCAATGTAGCAGAGAAGAAACAGTCCAATAGTTTCCTGGTGTGTGTGTAAGATATCTTCCTGATGCAGTTGGTAATGGAGCAAAATAGGGAAGATGACCTTCTGGACCTTTTGTTTGTGAACAGAGGAGGACGTGTTGGTGATGTGACAGCTGGAGGCCATCTTGGGCTCAGTGATCATGAAATTATAGTTTTTGATCCTTGGAGAATTAAGGAGGGGTTCAGTAGAACTTCCACCTTGGAATTCTGGAGGGCAGACTTCATCCTGTTTCAGAGCCTGGTTGACAAAGTCTCTTGAGAGGCAGTCCTGAAGGTCAAAGTAGTCCATGTAGGCATCTTAAAGATGCAGTAGCAGGCCTTCCCCATGTACTAAAAGATGAGCTGGTGGGGAATAATACTGGCCTGGCCGAACAGAGAATTTTGGCTGAAACTCGAGGAAAAAAAAAGAGAGTTTATAATCTTTGGCAGAAGGGGCAGGCAACTCAGGAGGAATACAAGGATATCATGAGGTTATGCAGGGATAAAAGCAGAAGGGCCAGAGCCCAACTAGAACTTAATATGGCTACCACAGGAAAACCCAATAAATAGTATTTCTATAAATACATTAGTAACAAAAGGGCTAAAGAGAATCTCCATCTTTTATTGAATGCAGGGGGAGACATAGTGACAAAGGAATAGGAAAAGACTGAGGTACTTAATGCCTTCTTTGCCTCAGTCTTAATAGTGAGACCAATTGTTCTCCAGGTACCCAGCACTCTGAGCTGAAAGATGGGGTCAGGGAGCACAATGAAGCCCCCATGATCCAAGGGGAAATGGTTAGCAACCTGCCACAACACTTAGACACAAGTCTATGGGGCCAGATGGGATCCACCCAAGGGTACTGAAAGAGCTGGTGGAGGTGCATACCAAGCCACTTTCAATCATTCATCAGCAGTCCTGACTAACTGGGGAGGTCCCAGTTGGCTTGAGGTCAGCAAACATGATGTCAATCTACAGTAGGGTTACAAGGAGGATCTGGGGAGCTACAGGCTTGTCAGTTTGACCTCAGTGCTGTGTAAGGTCACGGAGCAGATCATCTTGAGTGCCATCACATGGCACATACAAGACAATCAGATGATCAGGCCCAGTCAAAATATGTTTAAGAATGGCAGTTTGTGCTTGACTAACCTGATTTCCTTCTATGACAAGGTGACCTGCTTAGTGGACTTTTTCTGCCTAGACTTTAGTAAAGCCTTTGACACCATTTCCCACAACATTCTCCTGCAGAAGCTGGCTGCTATGGCTTGGCTGGGTGTACTCATTACTGGATGAAAAACTGGCTGTATGGCTGAGCCCAAAGAGTGGTGGTGAATAGAGTTAAATGATCTAGATGAGGGGATCAAGTGCACCCTCAGTATGTTTGCAGACAACATCAAGCTGGTCAGGAGTGTTGATCTGCTTGAGAGTGGAGGGCTGTACAGAGGAATCTACATAGTCTGGATTGATGGTCTGAGGCCAAGTTTATGAGGTTCAACAAGACTAAGTGCCAGTTCTACAGCTGAGTTACAACAACCCCATGTAACACTACAGGTTTGGGGAAGAGTGGCTGGAAAGCTGCCCAGAAGAAAAGGACCTGGGGTTATTTGTAAACAGGTCTGAATATGAGCTTACAGGGTGCCCAGGTAGCCAAGAAAGCCAGTAGCATCCTGGCTTGTATCAGAAATAGTGTAGCCAGAAGGACTAGGGAGGTGATCATCCCTCTGTGAGGGGACACTAATGAGGCCGCATCTCAAATACTCTGTTCAGTTTTTGACCCTCACTACAAGAAAGACATTGAGGTGCTGGAGTGTGTCCAGAGAAGGGCAACGGAGCTGGTGCAGGGTCTGGAGCACAGGTCTGATGGGGAGTGGCTGAGGGAACTGGGGGGGTTTAGTCTGGAGAAGAGGAGGCTGAGGGGAGACCTCATCGCCCTCTACAGCTGCCTGAAAGGAGGGTGCAGAGACCTGGGGATGAGTCTCTTTAACCAAGTAACAAACGATAGGACAAGAGGGAATGGCCTCAAGTTGCACCAGGGGAAGTTTAGATTAGATATTATGAAAAATCTCTTCACCGAAAGGGTTGTCAAACATTGGAACAGGCTGCCCAGGGAAGTGGTTGAGTTGCCATCTCTGGAGGTATTTAAAAGGCATGTAGACGTGGTGCTTTAGGGACATGGTTTAGTGGGAGAATTGACAGTGTTAGATTTATGATAGGACTTGTTGATATAAAAGGTCCTTTCCTACCTAAATGATTCTATGATTCTGTGATTAAACTTAATGGGATATAAGGTCAAAACAACACAGAAAGGAACACACTATTTTTTGTCTCATTTACACTGGATTTCTTGTATAGTGCTGAAACACTGAAATAAGAGTGAGAAGAAGCTTTGACTGCGTCTGATCTTTTTTGAACTTTGTGCTTATTTCACTTCCAAGAATAAACATCAAGAAAATTAAGGTCCTTGACAATTTTTTAAGTAAATTAGCTTTCCAAGCATGCAGTAAGATGTCAAGTAGGGTTTTCAAAAACCTAATTGCATAGTTAATAATGGAAATGGCTAGCTGAAAATGAGAATTAGCTTGTAATGATTTTCAATGGAATAAAGTGTCCAAGCACTGAAAATCCAATTAGACCACAGAGGGGATTTAGAATGAGGCACTACAGCACTAAGCCTTAGCAGTCCTCAGGAAAGGCAATCTAAAATGCATAACAATGAGTGACTTTGAATGGGCTTGTTAAAAACGGGAGTAGAAAAGCATTCCTCTTAAATATGTTGGGACTTCAGGACCATGTCACTAAGATCTTAAGTGCTTGGCTTTAATCCAGGTAAAGGTATATCTCAGGAAAATGACAGCTATGTTTGTTGTGCTGCAGTCAAATGCATAAAACAGCTGACATTGCAAATTAGTGATGTGTCTGTTATCCTCAGTCAGTTTTTCTTTTTTGTAGTAACGTCCAATAGCCAAAAGTTTGAAGCCCTCAGCAACATACAAAACACTAGCATTTAAATGCATGCTCAGAAACCTACATGAAGAAAAATCCGAAGTTGCCTCTCACCAGAATGTGCTCTAAATCCTGTTCTGAGTAAGAGGAGTAGGAAAAAACTTTTTTTGTGAGATCAGGCTATCTTGGCATAAAATTTTTACTCCAGAAGTCTCAAGGCTTCCTCAAGTGAGCTCTGTTCATTTTCACCACCTTTTCACAAGGAGAAGTTCTACTAAGTGCCAGAAATTGCTTTTGAATATACAACATTAGTAGGAAGTGAGTAACTAGCCTTTCTTAGATGCAGTTTGGAGACATTATTTCCTGTCTTGTATAAATCCTTAAATAAATCAAATAAAAAAAACAATTACATGATGGACTCTCAAGTATAAAGTATGCACTAGAAGGAAAAGTAAAACTTTTAGTCTTCTACCCAGCTAATGATAGTCACAGGTTTTGATTAAAAGCTTTGATTTGAAGAAGTTATCACCAGTATATGAAATGGATCAGAAAAAAAGATTAAATGTATTCAAAAAGAATATAATCAAATCTATTCCAGCTGAATTAATTGCTTTGAAATGTAGACTTCGATAGTGAATGCTTTTTTTTTTTTTTTTTTTTTTTTTTTTTTTTTTGGTAAAAGCAATATAAACAAGAAAGATTCTGGTTTTACATTGTTATAATAGCACAGAATTTGGTATTATGCAGAAATGACATCACTTATAATCATCAAGAATACATTTTATAGGTGAAGATTGCTATAAAATGACTATCTTATTCTTGGAAAAATTACCCTAGGCACCTGTAAATAATAAGGTGTTTTCTGTAAGTCTTTTGCCTCTTATGTGACCATGAGTTTGTTAAGCTGCCTACTTTGCAGACATTTAAAACTAGTAAGTACATTGTAAGTTATCTTTAACTCGAGAAATGTGTGCCCTGCCCTCACACACACAAGCACACACACACACACACACACACACACACACAAATTTGTTTACGTTCACTGGAGAATAGAAACTATGAGAAAATTTCTGTTTAGGATTATTTTGAGAGTTTATTCTACCCAAAGGTTTTCGACTTTGCACAGAGATATTTAGTGGTGTCATTTCCTGCAGTCTCCTACTCATTTCAGGCTACCTGATGTGTGTAAAACAGAGAAGTTATCCTACTTTATAGTTCTAACCATATAGAAATTGACAGAACTTACTTACCTATTTGTACACAGAGTATATTTTAGTATACCAGAATAGTTTCCAGTGGCATTGAAAATGCCTTTTAATAATAGAAAAGGGCAAAATTTTGCATGACTCTCTAGTTTCCCTTGGTTATGAACTTAAATCCCTTATTTACCCTTGACGTTTAGGTGGAAGGAGCATTGGGGCAGGAGAGATGATCCAGCCAAACTGAGGGTCTTCTACTGAAGTCTAAGAAGGATCATTAGCTTGGAAGTAGTCTGACAGAAGACGTTCTGCTTCATCTCCCATTTAAGTTATGTTTAAGGTGGAGTCAGACATCCACTGCCAGTGAACAGATTATGACCCAAATGCCCATTCTGTCTGAAAGTTACTGTTCTCTTAGATTCGCTGGGTGAGTTTCTTTTGCCCGCATTCCTGAGTACCTGTTTAGTTAGATGTACCTGCTTGGATTGAACAGCTCAAAAGTTTTGGTTTTGCAAACAATATTAATTTTCACTTAAATCGGTTAGAAAGTGTACTTATAGCCATTGAATGTGTTGATGTGAAAAAGCAATGGTGTCTCACAGTTCCAAAGGAGACTGCAACTCCTTCATATGCCACTCCTACTTTCGAAACTCATCTTTGCCCATAGCTTCAAAGAAGCAAGCTAAACTGTGTGTAACAACTGTAGCCTGTGGTGGACAAAGAAAAGTTTCTGGTCATCTGTTTCCTGAGTTTTGTACCTGAATTTTTAAACAATAACCTGAAGGGATCAAAGTTGACATTTCTACCTTTGCTGAAGAGGGATGCCAGAAGATATGCACATGTACAGGGAATCCAGAGCTTTTATGTCTCTCCTGGATACAAACCAATTCTTCTTTTCCCAGTTATTCAAATTTTGTTACTACTTCTGAATTGAAAGAAAATACTCCAAGAAATTTCAGAAAACTCTAATTCATTTTGAAGTTCAGATTCAGAGTATTCTAAAAGATTTATATTCAGTCCCATGTTAGCATTAAATTTTTTAAGAAGGTTAAGGTCATGATTCATGCCAGGACTTAATGGAATAGTTTATCATGTTTAACTTCTCTTTTGTTTCTTTTCATCTGTCTACTATTCTTGTATGCAGTGTTACAATTAACATTGAAGATCTTTGTTCAGAAGATTTATGTCAGTAAAGCTTTGTTTATGAGAATACCTCATTTAAAACAACTGTATATAATTTCAAAGTAGCTTTATTTCTTTTGTTTGTACGTATTTTTATAGTAGTTTGTGAGGACAAAGTAGTCATACTGTGACTACAAGTGATCTTGAATTACATGAGTCTGGGATTTTCCAAAAGTGTGTAACTTCCCAAACCAGAGAAAACTCATATAGGAGTAACTGCAATACCAAAAGCAATATCATTTAACAGCTGGAGGTAGCATAGTGTGTATTATGGTTACATATTTACAGTTAGAAGACTTCTTGTGAAAAGTAGAAGTCCACAGTTACTTCAAGAATTTATGCATGGATTAACAATCATTGTTGGGAATAACTCAATGAAAGTTAATTAGTGCTCGTGGTAAATGGCTCTTAGTTTGCCATTCTCATGACATTCCTTCTGAAATCATAAGGGATGTGTTTTCAGTCTAACTTGTTTTTACTTTATAAGTAGAAAAAGGACAAAACTATCACCTTTTCTTTTTACCCCGCAATATATTTCCTCCTGATTGCAACAGGACACTTTTTCAGAACAGCTGAATGTATTCTGGAAAAAGAAATAAACTCATCCTCAATATTCAAAGAAGTTAAATGTCCACCCAGCAATGGTCAAAGCAAAATATTGCACATCTAAAATCATTGCAAGGAAGGGACATAGATCTAACACCAAAAGAGGATATAATAACCAGTTTCCCTTGTATGAATGAATTCAAACCCATATATTCTCATCTGAATAGTACATTACTCACTGCCTAAAGTGAGATGGTGCATTGAAGCCTGTGAGTCATACACTACGTGTCAGTTTAAGCCCTGCCGGGACCAGAGAGCACGTTGCCGTTGCCCTTTTCCAACCCTTAGCCAGTCGGGCTGGCAGTGAGACACAAACCCGGGTTAAAATAAGAAGAAATTTAATACAACAGTGTGATAAACAATCTGAACAACAACAGTACCAATGACAACAACAATAAACAGCAATAACAGTAAAAAAGACAAAAGATGTACAGAGAAATACCTCAATGGTTATGGAACAAGCCCGTCGTGAGCTCTCCACCACCAAAGCAACCCAAGGAAAATGTTCCCATGCCGGGAAGTGACACCAGCATGGTATGAATAACCCTGCTGGAGATCCCTTCCCCATCTCTGCTGGGGAAACTTAACCCTATCCTAGCTGAACCAGGACACACTATTATAGGGTAAACTCTTGCTCCAGCTCTGCTGATATTATATGATTTACAGATCTACTTTTTGACACAAAACTCCTCAAGTTCCCCTTTATATGCTCATAATATCTGAATTTTTAGAGACATGTGAGCAGCTTTTTGCCAGGCTTGTATTTAATCCTGAGTGGAATAGACAAAGTAGATACCAGTCTGTATAACATTTTCTAGATTCTCAGTTTTATAAACTGAGAAATTGGTTACTTAATCTCTACATTTTTCTAGTTTGTTTCACTTGAATATTTAGTACTGCCATCTTTCTTCTACATAGATCAATTTGGGAAGAAGTAGTCTAAGGAATAAGGAGACAAAATGTCATTATTACACCGTTCACTTTTTACATTTGTCTCGGGAACTGGTCTAACTTCTGTGCCAACATTTCATATATGATATGTGCAGCAATGGTGTTATTTATTTTTTTAGTCGTTGATTTTTTACATCAAATATTAAGTTGAGCATATTTGATTTCACTAAACAGTGGCAAGGGGCCTCAACAGTCACTGAGAAAAATAATTTTTAGTGAGATGTGTTTTCCCTAAAGACCTTGAAAAAAAACAAGCAAAATGATTGCACTCAGCATGCCTGCAGCTCATTGGTGGCAGACTTGAGACTAGGGTTGCAAATCTCCTTCTTGTGCTGTTACTGACTCTAAAATTTAACATTTTGGGGGAAGAAAGATAGCCCATTTGATTTATTTTAGCAAAAAGATGTCTTCAGTACTTATCTGCACTGCTCAAGGTTGTGCAGATTAATTTTACTCTTTTTAGGAACCTTTTACCACCACTGTTTTTATCTTGTCCCAACTTTGCCTTTGTTTTTTACTGCCTAACACGACTTCTGTACTTATTTTCCAATAATATGCCTCCATATATCATCAGCCTGGGCTGCTGAGGTTTCAAGTGGCCTGTATTATTTACCTTCCAAGACATTCCCCAGGCTTCTGAGTAAGCTGTTTTCTCGCTGTATGAAAGATGTTACTTTCAAGGTGTTCCCAATATCACAAAGTATGGGGAAATTCTTCCAGTGAACACATTCTGAAAGACATTGTTTGCAACTATTTTTCATTTATCAGCACAAGCAAAATAAGGTGGAAATGCACAGTTGATGGTTTTTGATGATCTAAGGCAGTTGTATTGCTATGAGAATATAAATTTCTCTGCTGTACACTGGTAGTCAAAGGCCTGGGACAAATCTCCAACAGAGAAAGCCTGTCCAGACTCTTCACCTGATTAGGACTGACTTCTGTGTGATAGTACATGTACTTCTTTCGGTCTATTGTCCTAAAACTTCTTCTTTATGAGCTTTTAATTCTGCCTTTAATTGCTGTTTGTTGATATGACAGCACTGACTTGCAGTCTAGCTGTCCCTGGAGGAAACTGTAATCTACAGATAAAGGAACAGTTTAATTTAACACTTGTATGCACTGAAAACAGTTCCTGCAGCAAACCTCCTTCTTGTTCCTTCTGAAACTTTGAGGACCTGTCCCTCCCTCCCATGGTAACAAGAACAAAAGCTTGCCTTTGAATTCAGCCTCTCTCTTCTCTGGCTCTAAAAGCTTGTCCTGTTCTCAGACTTACACCCTGTGGTAACAAAACTGGATTTGCCTTTGCAATTGAGAAACTAGAGCTGACCATGTTTTATGGTATGCTCAGAACATTTTCCATATAACTTGTAAGGAATCTTAATGCTGTCATTATTCACTTAGATTTTTCCCTTTAGTTTATTAGGTTTGCATGTTAATTTTCAGTTAAAATCCATGTTTCTGATGCTTGAAAACTTTTGCAGCAAGGTTAAATAGTCAAAACCCTTAAAGTGTTTTAGGTGACAAATAATATTAAAGCATCTCACAATATAAAGAATAAATCAGTTTAAAGATAAAGAAGTATAACAGTTGGGCAGCTCTACATTATAAGACTAACTCCAGCAAGGCTTCAGAAAAGTCTGTGTTAAAAAGGTTATTTCTTTGTCTGTAACTTTAATTCAGATGTCTGTATTGCTGTGCTTTCTTTTCATGATGTTTTTACCAGTGTACACTAGTATATACTAGCAGACAAGATCTTTAGTCAGGAAGAAATAACTGTAATACTTGCAGGCTTTCTGTCAGTCACAATGATGGTTCCTTAGTATTTCTGTTTACAGGGATGCTCAGGACAGTTTGCTCTTTGCTTCTACCATTCCAGAAGCTGACTTTTAGACCATCAAGTGCTAAACTTCACAAGTAGTTTTAATGTTGTAAATTATTTCATAGGACAAATAGTATTGACCCCTTGCAGCATGGCATCTCTCAACTGAAGAACTGGTTTTGAATTAGAGAATAAAAATGAAGCCCTTATGTCTTTTTCAAATAGTCCTGATTTCCAGCTGTGAAGAAAAAAAAAAAAAAAAACCTGCTATATATTTTCTTGTGATTTTAACCATAACAGCAAGCAAACGTTGAAAAGAAGTAGTGGATCATATGTGAAATACTGGATCTCCAGAACATTTTCACAAGATGGAACGAACAGCCCAGACAGGCCACTAGATGCCTTTCTTTCCTCTTTGGTTCATCCCATTAGCTTTGGTGGGCACACATCAGCAAGTGCTTCTGACAAGGTGAATGCCTGTGTACACCGTAGGGCTGTCTGCCATTTCAACCATGGTTAATACAACCCCATGTCCACATACCTCTGGCAGAACCAATACTGAGATGTTCACTGACTCAAAAAGAGTGACCAATTTAGAAACTAATCTTCAGGACAGGCAGATGAAAATTAATGTACATGGGGTAGGCTTTTGTGCCAGGATGCTTGTTAAATAGTGAACTGGTATATGAGGTTCAGTGATTTTGCTGTTGTTGTCAAGCATGAATCCACATTTCCATTTAAAAACTGTTGACAAAATCCCTTCTTTCCTGGATGCGAGTGAACAGAAGTTAGAAGGAGTTATTCCTTGAAAGGAACATAGATTTTGTTAAACCTTCTCTCATCCTTTCATCATTCTGTGGGTCATGTATAAGCTTTCTTATCATCTAGGTATTTAAAATTACTTTGGATGGCTTCTCGGTGGCATGACGACTTGATCTTTAAGACTATGCTTGAGGAAAAGGAAGACCTGATTGTAGTACTCTCTTTGACATGAACTCCCTGCTAAGGTTAACCTTTCTTACTTTTCACTTGCAAAATGAGGTTAGTCTTTCCTCATACTGCAGAGGGGATGTAGAGGATAGGTTGCTGGATGGCAATGACTTTGAGTTACTAGAGCAATGAGTAGGAAGTACTTTGATGGGATGGATGCTTGTGTGAAATCAGCAAAGTGGTGGCTGATCACCTCTGTAAAGGTGAATCCATATGACAGTGCTGTGAGACTGAGGATCATATTTTAACGCGTGTGTGTGTGTGTGTGTGTGTGTGTGTAGTGTTTTTGCATATATATGCATGTGTGTATATATATATATATATACATATAAGCTTACATATGTTTATATACTTCTTATAAATGAGGATGAGGATGGAATGAGTACCAGTAAAGTCTGTGCTTTGTATCTGGGTTTACAATGTTGGAATATTTTTCAGGAAAGGGCATCTCAGTGCTAGGCTGATGATCCACAGATCATCAGGACATTTATTTTCCTCTGAGTTTAGAAAACGTGGCTTATGTCTGTTCTTTATGAATTTGACTGCAATTGAGTTTAAGCTGTCAGAGATTGATCACTCATAGAATCACAGAATGGTTTAGGTTGGAAGGCACCTTAAATGCCATCCAATTCCAACCCCCCTGCCATGGACAGGGACACCTGCCACCAGCCCAGGTTGCTCAGAGCCCCGTCCAGCCTGGCCTGGAACACTGCCAGGGAGGGGGCAGCCACAGCTTCTCTGGGAAACCTGTGCCAGGGCCTCACCACCCTCACAGGGGAGAATTTCTTCCTTACATCCAATCTAAATCTACCTTCTTTCAGTTTAAGACCATTGCCCCTTGTCCTATCACTACATACCCTTGTAAAAAGTCACTCTCCAGCCTCCTTGTAGTCCACTTTTACGTACTGAAAGGCTGCTATAAGGTCTTCCTGGAGCCTTCTCTTCTCCAGGCTGAACACCCCCAAGTCTCTCAGCCTGTCCTCATGACGGGGTTGCTCCAGCTCCCTGAGCATCTTCATGGCCCTCCACTTGGGGCGACAAAACTGGATGCAGTACTGCAGGAGGGGGCTCACAAGAGTGGACTAGAGGGAGAGAATCATCTCTCTCAACCTGCTGGTCATTCTTTCGATGCAGCCCAGGATGTAATTGGCTTTATGGGCTGTGAGTGTACATTACTGGTTCGTGTTGAGCTTCTTGTCTAGCAACACCCCCAAGACCTTCTCCACAGGGCTCCTCTCAATCCATTCTATGCCCAGACTGTGTGCTTGGAACGGTCCTGACATGTGTGTAGGAACCTTGCACTTGGCCTTATTGAAGTTCATGAGGTTTGTGCAGGTCCATACCTCCAGCCTGTCCAGGTCCCTCTGGATGATATTCCTTCTCTCCAGCATGTTGATCACACCACACAGTTTGGTGTCATCAGAAAAACAGCTGAGAGTCCACTCAGTCCCAGTGTCCATGTCACTGACAAAGATGGTCTCCGAGGAATTTATGCTCTGACTAGTGATCTTCCTGATGTCAGGGGGCTATTTCACCTATTACTTCTAGTTAACAGCTCAGTAACTTTCTGCCAGAGAGGAATCTAGTACGGCTATTTTTATTTGATATTTTTAAAAATAATAGTTTACATTCTGCCATGCAGGAATTCAGCTCTTTAATGGTCATGAGCAGATTTCTCAGAAGTTCCTGGCCTTCATTATCTTTATTTTAATCTCCTCTTGTGCTTTCTATTCTTGCACATTCATTCTTCATGAGATCTTCTGCCTTTCAAAACTTCTCATATGCTCTGAGATGCTGTCACACAACCTATCACCAGGCTGTGGTTTAACAGCAGCAGTTCAACTGCAATGTAAGGCCAGGGATATCCAAGTTACCTGTCTGTTTCTGTGCATGGGAAGGGAAAGTGGACAGAAAACGTGAGGAGAGCTCTGCTTTCAGGCAGACTCTTTTTTTTTTTTTTTTTTTTTTTCAGAGACACATTTCTCTGCCAGAATCAGTGAAATCAGCCTGGAGTGGCAGCACAGCCCCCTGCTCTGATTTAAAGGATAGCATGTCTCCTTCAGAGAAGGCTAAAGGTGGTGGCAGGGTCCTATCAGGAGACAGCGTGGCAGGGGAGTGTAAGGCACCAGTAGTTCAGCATAACTACAGGGAAATAGGGAATGAGGATGGGGAAAGTGTGATCATTTAACACGTGCTGGCATATTTGACTATATCTGTGTTTAGAGAACCAGCAGTAGCACTCAAGCTCCACATCCAAACCGCATGTGTGGTGTCTGTATGTAACATTCCAACTTCGAACTCCCTGGCTTTCATTCCTTATCTAGCATCCTTATGAGTAGTCTGAATAGTTTCCAAAAAGGCTCAGGGTGCGTGAAATTGTTGTTGATTCTGTGCCACCAGAATAATGTGTCACTTGGGTTGAAAATTGACGTTCTGAGACTCAGCTGAAATTAACCTCAACTGTCTATAAAAATTTGACCAAATAAAGCACAGGCTGGCCTGTACAGTTATGAAGTTATCATCATCCATTCATTTCTGACTAGCCTTTAAGGCTTGTCACTTGGAAACCTATGCTTACAATGAAATGTTGCCTGATTTAATATCACTCTCGTACAAATAGATAGAATTTTACTTGAGACATTTAGGGCACTGCCCCTTACCCTAGAGATTTTGTTTTTCTTGTACTTACCAGGCAGTTTTACAGTATAGGTGAAGAAGGCTTTGTACAAGTGACTTCAAAAATAGTATCTGTATGGCAGCATTTCCTGAGGCTGAGAATGGTTTTAGAGACAAACCTTTCATGTGAAAAAACATACATGATTTAGTCTATTAGTAAATTAGTGCTTTCTAATTTGCATGGGTTTTATTCTGTTTTGAGAAAACTGATTTTTAAGGGGGCAAAATATCTGATATATTTAATGGAAATATTTTTTTTTAAGTATTTTCATTTTCAGAATAACCTATAAGTTGGTGGGTTGTTTTTTTTTGTTTTGTTTTGTTTTGTTTTGTTTGGGGTTTTTTTGTTTTTTTTCCCCAGAAGCCTGGATTTAGATAAATCTGATTATTATTGTTTTTCTGTGATGTCTGTTCCATCATATTAGAAAGGTAAACAATATAATAATTAAACCTAATATATCTGTTCATTCCAGAGGCTGTATTAAAAGAGGTGATCACTTATGACAGGCGTCTAAGGAGTGAGATGGCAGTGAAAGCCTAAAATAAATTAAATTGGAATGCAACATTGCATGCTGTCTAAATAATGACTTCAGCATGATGTGTCACCAAACGTAAGTAGACTGTCTGACAGATAGAGTCCAAAGTGAAATTCACAAAACATGACTTGCAAGGTAAATGCCATCCACCCCCCAATTCAGATTTAATAAATATTTTGGCAGATGAGTGCTGTTGCACAGTGGAAATTTGTGATGTACGACTTTACTGCCAGGGTTGACTTACAGGGAGGCACGTTTAAAATTTTGAAAGATCGAATGAATATATAACCATCTGACAATGATACCTCTTTCATAAATGGCACATTAACCTAGGCTTTCAGAAATACAACACTGCCACTAACGGCTTACCCATATACACATATGGATAGCCCCATGTTTTCCAGACCCAAAAAGTCAAAACATCAGAAAAGATCTTGTGAGAGACTGAAATGTCACATGACTGACTCAAAGCTTGCTTGTGTCTCTGCAAACCTCCAAGAGAAGCTGCCGTGGCCGGTGAATTGGTCTGGGGGTTGCTGCCCAGAAAAGTGGAAGTGTATTGAAGGATGCACCCCCGCTTCCTTGCGGTTGCATTGCCGGACTCCTTAGACAAGCCTCAGCGGGACAGCCTGTACCGAGCTGGCCCCATCCTGGAGCCGTCTGTGGCTCTACCGTGTGGGCCAGACCCGATCATGCACTGCTAATGAACTGATAAGGGGCAAAAGTTCCTGCCCTTGAAGCCAGATGCAACAAAACCTGTGGGACCAGAGAAAAAAAAACCAAACCAAAACTAAGGGTGAGCAGATCTGCTGTTCAGCTGGTACAATGAACTTAAAAAGGCAGTAGAAAATCTTTCTCTTTGTGCATCTACCATCAAAGCAAGATCTGTGTGCACCCACCACTGAAGGACTGAAGGCTGAGGACCAACGGGACACCTCTGGATCCATGGTGGTAACTATTCTTGCAGCCCTATCCCGCACCTTGCTTTATGTCTGTCTTTTCCTTCCATTCTGTCCTATCGCTACCCCTCTTCACCTTTCTAATAATAAAAACCTATTTTGGGTATACGACATTTGACCTTGTTTGTGTCTTAATCTTGCTCTTGGTATTGTATTGAAACACCCCCAACATTGGATCGGGACAGTACTTAAAAGAGATACTATACATAGATATATATATATGTGTGTGTGTGTTTCTATCTGTACGTAGGTAGTCAGTTAATGAAATGAAATACTGATAGAAAGAAGCATTTTAATTCTCTTTATGACTACTTAGTACAATTTTTCAAGTATTTTAACTTGAAAAACTTTAAACTTGTTTTAAACTTGGCTGGCAGCCAAACACTACATTGCCTCTCACTCATCCTTCCCCATCCCTGGAGTTGGGGGAGACAATTGGAGGAGTAAAGGTAGGGAGACTCATAGGCTGAGATGAAAACAATTTAATAGTTGCAATAAAATAAAATAAAATTAAAAGAATAATAATAATAATTAGAGGTAGCTTAGGAAATAACTTTCAAGCTGAATAATGCTTTTTTTTTTTTTTTTTTTTTTTTTTT
>NW_020799144.1:9015737-9024881 GCF_003259725.1 Athene cunicularia | reverse complement strand
GGGGGGGGGGGGGCGGAAATCTGGAAAAAGAAAGAAAAAAGATCATACACAAAGAAGAGATATAAGAGGAAATAAATGTGGAAGTGTTCTGTATTATGATGGCTCCGTTATTTGCTGGAAAGTGTTCTGTCTGGACTGTAACATGTTTAAAGCTGGCTGCTCTGAACCTTAGAAGCTTGACAAAGCCTAAACTTTTTATGAAAATATTCTGCAAAGGAAGGATTCACCTTCTAAAGACAACTTTTGTAAATCTGTAAATAAATTTTGTCTCAAAATTGCAGCCCAGTTCAAATTTTGAGAGAACTCAACTAAACTTATTTCAGTGTTCCTCATATAAACTTCTGAAACTCCACCAGTATTGGCTTTGCTTTGTTCCTCTTGCAGTCCAGGATGACAATCCGGTTGGCACCATGTTCATGTGGAAACCCATCAGATGGTGGAATGATGCTATGAAAGCATATCAAATCTCCTCTCTTGTAAACTTACAGAGCCTCAGTTCTATATGACTACAAATAATTTTTAGAAGTTTACTGTCAGGTTCTTCCCCCCATTATTCCACTGACCATTGACCCTGGCCCTTAATTCAGTATTATTCATATAAAATTTCAAATGGAGTGTCTTCATTATTAAAACCTGATGTTCCAGATGTTGTTCATGAATTCTTGGGACTGCAGTGTTTATGGGCTTCATTTTTTGACTATTTATGAAGCATCACAATGTTGTCACCGTATTAATTGGTTCATGCAAAAATAGGTTCCAAAGATTAATAACTTGTAGTTATGTAAATGTAGTTCTGGGAGAAGAGTAATTGAAATGTTGTAACTCTAATTACCAAAGTTAATTATAGTTTCAGCTTCCCAAGCAGTATAGGCAACTATAGAAAATACAGTTCCAGCGTGAGCAGTGCTGAGAAAGCTCAACTGAGGGAACAAGTTGCTTTGCAGGCTGTAGTACTGTAAGAGCTTTTACAATCAAAACACAGGAACTAAGATATGGAATTGTAAAACAGCAATAACACAACAAAAAGCTAGGAGAAAACACCATGATTTTCCAGCTTTCAGAATTTGTATAAAGTATTCAATGGTAGTCTTTCCTGCTTAGTGGTGATAGTTGCCCACTTTATGAGCGCTGATAATTAGCCTCTTCTTTATCGGAGAGGTGGTTATATGTCAGTGGCTGCTTTGTGTGTTCCTTTTTATGATCCTGTTGTCATAGATAAGCTCAAGTCTATGTAAGAATGCTCCTCCTTCATAATTACCCGTACTGTTCACATACTTGGGAGATATTGGTTTCTGGTGCTTTCAGGTCACTGTGTAGTACCATCCTTTTCACAGCCACATGCTGCTCTGTCTTCCTGATCTCATTAACTGTTATCTTCTCTCCTCCAGGAGCTGAGAAATCCACTTTCAGGAGAAATCCTAAAAGTCTTAAAGAAAACTGAATCCTGTTACTTCATTCTCATTAAGGTTTTGGAGTTAATTTGTCTCTGTGGAAGGCCTAAACCCAAACCTAATTTTGACTCTTTTTAGTCTATATCAGTGTGTAAAGTTTGCTAGCTCTTGAAATATTTTGAGCAGGGGGAAGTGATGGTGTGAGAGAAAACATTGAAGTCTGAGAGTCAACTTCTAGACTTCCCACATATATTCTGTAATGTGTCCTAAAACAGTTGCAAGCATACTGTATCTTGAGCAGATGCTGGCTGCTTATTTCAAGTTGTTTGATTGCATTGTTCATACAAAACGAAACAAAATAACCCCCCCTTCTTTTCCACATCTTATATTCTGTGACCATCCCTCCAAGACAAGCCTGGATTTTTCTGGATGACCTGTTCCCTAGGCATGAGACAACACGCATTGTGTCAACTACACATGTAGTGCCAGCACAGCTGGCTTCTGCCAAATGGAACACTTCACCAGCTGAATCCTTCTGCCCCTGTGAGGGTGTTAGTCTCTCTCCCACCTCCTCCAGAAAAGCTGCTCATCTTCCTAGTGTTTGTGAAAAACATATTTGTTTCTAAAAAACAGCCAAAGGCTTGGTAAATTATTATAGAAGAGACAGACAAAGAAGAGTAGAATCCTTAAGCCTTCAAGGCAGAATCTTGAACAAAGTGGAGGAGATGTATTTCTGCAGCAGGGGTCTGCCAGGGTGCTGCTGGTGATGGGTCTGTCTGGGGCCAGGACCACTGCACCCCACAAGTACTGATGGGACAGGGGCTTTGCCAGCCAAGGAAGGAGCAGGGCTGACCAGGGAACAGCAGGGAGCAGTCCCCAGCCCCTGGCACAAGGGTGGGTTGGGGGAGGCCCCAGAGGAGGCCGGTCAAGGCTGTTACAACCTAAGAGTAATACCCTCACAGCTTTAACCAGTTGTAATGAAACATATTCCTCCAGGACACGGTCATACATGGCTGATGCAAGCCTACTTATTCCATTATTTTAGCAATATATAACATCCATAACTTGATTTGGACCATTATAATGCAAAGTCACATTTTTTCTTCTCTAAGGGAGGACTGCTTCTGAACATGTTTCCATCAGAAAAGGCTTCAGCTTTCAGATACTTCAACATTATAAGTTTGTACAGAGTTTGTGAGGTCTGTGTGTTTTTCTCACATTCACAGCTGCAAAATCAATGGAATTATTCTGATGTTCTTGAAAATCACATGTGCAAGGAAATCCTTATTTCATCAGGATTTGCATATATACATATATATACCTTTCTCTTCCTGAGTTTGTGCTTTCCTCTGGAGGCAAAATAGAACCTGCTTTTTTAGTGAAATCAGATTTTTCAATTTCTTTCAGAGCATTGTTCTTTTTAGTCATACAGCTCAGTTTAAATCATGCTTGATATTTCCCCCAAGCCCTTTCTATTACAACTCTGGTCCAGTTAGAGAGGTAATTGCTACAAGTTGTCATACAGTTGTTCTCCCCTTACAAACTAAAGTGCTTAAGCTCTGAATTAATTTTCTACCACTGTACTGAAAATTTGAGATTGAGGTGATCACTTTGTTTGCAGTCCCACTGAATGACAAAACTTTTCCCTCTATTGGGATGTTCACTATCGAGGCACCATCACCCTGCTCAGCACAGAAAAACTGTCTGACACCAATTTGCAAAGTTTAAAGAAAAAGCTACATATAAGAGGTTTAATGAAGCTGCATATCTCATGTGGGAAATTTCTGAGAAATTAATTGTACAACATGTAAACTTTTATTGGAAACACACAGTGTAACAGTGCCTGTAAGTTTTATAGAAGAGCAGACATAAGATAGTATATTATGTTATCTGGATAAATCTGAAAGGGCATATCAGTGTAGAAGAGATTCACAGCTTAAACCCAAAGAAAAATCCATTTAATTTCCCTTTTAATGACTTTCAAACTATGCTAGTATTAGTAGGCTTCTCTTCCAATGTGTTAAACTTGAATTCATGTTCAGGAAGGTTTTACAGGCTTACAGGAATCTGGTTCCTTGTTTTTCTGTTACACTTTTCCATCGGGAGGAAAAGCCTTTGTGATTAACAAATTGTGATTTTGTATTAATCCAATTATTATATCTCCATTCAGAAAGATTAAATAAAATTTAGATCAGATTGTCCTATGATTATATGGGGCAGCATACATGTAAATGAAAGGGTGGAAAGGACAAAATGCTTAGGACATAGAATCAGATTTGATGTGTAAAGATATGCAGTGTATTGACAGCAATATGTTTTATGAGGTCTTAGAAGTGCAGCACTGTGAATTTATAAAAAGCATTCTGTTGAGATGCTTGCCATAGGAGGTATCCTTTTGACTACATTAGTAGCTGAACACATACTAATTTTCTGTAAGGTTAAAAAAATTTTAAACAGGCTTGAATATGTCTATGCATATACTATAGCCGTAAAAAGTTACAAAAAGATCCATGGGTAGAAGTTGAAACCTAGCAAAATCAGGCAGGAAATGAAGCATATACATGCATTTTGGCTCTCAAAAGGAGCTAAACCATTATAGTAATATGTGTAAGACTGTGTTGGATTCCCCATTATTAATACCTCTCAAATGGACACCACACATACTTTTATAAGAGACTTCCCAATTTGGACCTTGAGCACTAGGATCTGTTATGTATCAACATAGAAAAGATCAAAAATTGGAATTATCTTTTTAAGAAAAACAGTAAAAAATGTAGCAAGAAAAAGGGACTTCATTAAGATTTTGCAAAAGGAAGGTAAAGGGGAGAAAGCAGGAATGATATAACTCTATGACAGTTCAAATATAGTTGTTAAGCTCTTAGGATACTTTCTCAGTGATTCACCTGAAGCCTCCAGCATTTCTTCCAGAAAGTTGTGAGGAGAACAGCTCTTTGTCTTGATGTGTGTACAGGAATTGTACTATTCCGTGCTAGGGATCTGTCCTGATATGACAATAGTCCTGTCTGAATTTTCATATATATTGACATTAAACAATAAACTATTTCTCTAATATGTATGCATCGAAAAAGCAATACAGTTATAGCATTTCCAGACAGTAGTAGCACAGTATCGTAAAAATATACACCAACATGCAGAGGAGGATTTTTTGCTTTTATGGAAGACAGTGTCACAATGAGAAAAATCACAGCAGATTAGAAATTTGGGTAAGAGGTCTGAGATCAGGAACTTCAGAGAAGGCAGATAACTTGAAAGGCTTGTTAAAATTTGGGTTAATTTATTAATCTACCAGTAGAAAGAACAAAGTGTTCTATAGCTTTAAGCCCTGATGTGTGTAGTCTCAATCATGTAAATGTCACTGCATAGTAGACAAATATGGTGAGATTGTGTTCCATTGGAACATAAATGAGCTGGCTTTTAATAATTATCTCTTTAGCCTGGCTATTGATACTAGTGTGTAGTGCTGGCTTGACAATCTGACAGGCTCAACTATTTGCCTATGACTGGAGGGAAACTGTGTGCCTGGAGATATATAGACCCATGTATTACTAAATCCAGCCCATTCTTTGATACAGCCGTATATACTGAAATGGTGTCTTCAGACTAGTATAGTGGATCCTAATTTGGCCAGAAGACAACTGGAGAACATTAACTCCAAGTTATTTGAGATCTCTGATTTTACTGCTGCAGGAAAAGCTGAACAGATTTCTTTAGTAATTAGGCTGACACTAAACCTTCAGAGAAATGAAAACTATTTGTTCTGTTCAATGACTATGAGCTCAGAGTAAGACCAGATGTACTGAATTCCCTGTTCAACACTCATAATAACTGTTAGGATTATGAATTCCTCTGTTTTAAACATATAATAAGGGTAACATTTATAAGATGCCAAGAGATGAAATGCATAGTTCTACAAGATCAATTAATTTTCATCAGTGTTAGTTTTGCTGCAGAAATTTCTGACCCAAATATTCCATATGGGAAAACTTCTGCTTTGCCTCCTGAGAAAACTCACAAGTGTGTCGGGTAAAATCTAAAGGTACCGTGTGTTGACTAGATGTTCCCAGAACTTGGAAATAAGCCTTGGGAAAGGATTTTGAATCCAGCACTTCTAAACCCATCTGTAGAGAGCAAACATACCCACAAGTTTCTAACTAAAACTGCTCACCCCTGGAAGAAACTGGAAGTACAAACATCCCAACAGATAGGAAATCTCTCTGGTACTAATCCTCTTATAGATCCCTCACGAATCTGTGAGAAGGGATTAAAAGACAACAGTCACATTGTTGTTCCCTCTCACTTTTTAAAGTTTTGGCTGCAATCATGGATTGTAGGATTCAATACATAGCTGCTAAAGATGTACATAAATCAAGAAATGAGCCCATCCTTAAGTGATGGGATGGTCATACAAACTCGTTTTCCAATTTGAGTAGCTGCAGTGTTCTGGTTTGTTTCTTTTTTTAAGAAAACACTTTCTTTTCCTTCATTCGTTCATTCATTCTTTCTCTCATTTTTCCTTTCTCTTTTTCTCTCTTTTCTTCCTTTTCTTCTTCTGCCTCCATGGTAATATCTGGAAATCAAATAATTTTCAAAGTCATAGCATGCTTGAGGTTGGCAGAAACTGAGCCCTCTGCTCAAACACTGTTAGCTAGAGCAGGCTGCCCAAGACCATGTCCAGTCAGATTTTTAATGTCTCTGAGTACAGAGACTCCACAACCTCTCTGGACATGCTGTTTCAATATTCAGTGATGCTTTTGGTGGAATTTTTTTTTTTCTTATGCTTAAATGGGATTTCTTGTATTTTAATTTGTTCCCATTGTCCCTGGTCCTGTCACTGAGTAGCACTGAGAAGCATCTCACTCCATGTTCTTTAATACCCTCAATCAGGTATTATACTTACACTTCAGTAAGATTTACCCTGAGTCATATCTTCTCCAAGGTGAACAGTTCCAGATGTCGCAGCCTCTCCTTGTATGCCCGTTACTCCCATCTCTTTATCATCTTTGTGACTGTAAAATACATTTTCAACTCAGACATGCTAGAACTGAAGCACTGATGAAAATAATGGCTATTTTGTCATAACCAGTAGCTTCAATTATGTCTTCTTCCTGAATAACAAATCATTAACCATCCTCAGTTGGGTCGTATGCCCTAATGAATGTAGTAGTAGTAAATGGCTCACAAATTAGAAGTAGGACAAGCACCACTGACCTAGATAAATAATGTAGCGTGCAGAAACCCTCTGGACCCAGATAATTACTGCAATTTCTTCTTAAATTATAGAAAAAGTATCATGGTCCCAGAGCTGTTATTAATACCTTCAAGGTCATAATACTTTTTAAAAAATTATTGTTTATCAAAAAATTTCAGTTCTTCAGATACCGGCTGCACACACTTTAAGAATTACTAGATTGGATTAAAAAAAACAAAAAACAAAAAAACAAAAACCAAAACCAAAACCAACAACAAAAAACAAAGGCTATTAGACATAGAAGGAATTCTTTAAAAAACAGCCGAAAACTAGCATCAGATTTTTTTTCTTTTTTTTTTTTTTTTACCTGAACACTAGGAAGGGGGAGAGGAAACCAAAAATTATTCTGGGAAGAAATAGGGATCATCTTCCAGCGTGCAGATCCCTGGAGGCAGCTTCTTTCTTTTTGTAGGCCCAGGCTTTAAGAACATAGCTAGATAGATTTCTAACTTTTAGGCACATAAATCTGTAATATATTGACACATATATTGCACTAGATGATTTAAGATGAAACATGAACACTATGTTTTGAGAAGGGACTTAAATTTGCAGTCTGGTGCAGGTTAGTCTAATCTGAGTTTATTTTTGGGGAAGAAGAAGGTACTTTCTGGTGCAGCTAAAGAGAAATGGTAGGTAAGCATGGAGGAGGGTGCGATTCAAATCAGTGTGGGGTTAAAAGACACAGATCAAAGGAAAACGATGCAGCAGGAATAAATGACATCCATTCAGAAGTGCTCTACTCACATACGAGTAGCTCCAAAAGAAGAACTAAGTAGTTAAGAATACACTAAATGGTAAATTAATATATTTTGATATGCTTCACATCTTGTATTGTGCAGTCACCAGAACTATTTCCTTTTATACTTGATATAACTAGTTAAAATTTGTATATTCAGTATCTCTGATTTACAGGAATGAACAATTACAAAACCCAGTATGAAGGCTATAAAAGTCATAAGAGGATGTAATAAATATCATCCTTAATATAATGTTTTCAAACAATCTAACCATCTGATTGAAGATGTCAAAACCCACCCCAAACTATCATAGATTCTATTGTCTGGGTTGGAAGAGACCTTAAATATCAGCCAATTCCAATCCCCCTGCCATGGGCAGGGACACCTTCCACCAGCCCAGGTTGCTCAGAGCCCTGTCCAGCCTGGCCTTGAACACTGCCAGGGAGGGGGCAGCCACAGCTTCTCTGAGCAGCCTATGCCCGTGTCTCACCATGCTCACAGTAAAGAATGTATTCCTTAGATCTAAAGTAAATCCACCCTCTTTCAGTTTAAAACCATTACCCTTCATTCTATCCCTACACTCCCTGATAGAGTCCCTCCCTATCTTTCATGTAGCCCCCTTTAAATACTGGGAGGTCACTATAATGTCTTCCTTAAGCCTTTTTTTCTCCAGGCTGAATAATCCCATGTCTCACAGTCTGCCCTCATAAGGGATGTTTTGGAGCCTGCCGATCACCATTGTGATTTCGAGCCTCCTCTGAACCTGCTCTAACAGTTCTGTGTCCTTGCTTGGCCTGTCTTACAGAATGAGCCAATGGCCAACTGGATGCAACTCCAACTCTTTTATTTAGCAATTTCTATATACAAAACTCAGCTTTCACATTAGTAGTCCTGCATCAGCTGTTTTAGGTATTTGATAGATATCTCTTTGTAACTTGGCAGCAATGACAAAAGTCATGCAAGTTTGTATAGTACAAATTAGAAGTGTTTTATCAAAAGCTGTCTCTTATGCTTTGGTCATTATAGTACCTTTCAAAGAACCCCATTACTTTAATTCATCATATTGTTCTTATAGAATGCATATCTTTTTCTATAAATTCTTGAACTGTAATCTATGGAGCATCAACAACATTTCCCCTCTGAATTGTCAGTTCTTCTGTTTCCAAATACAGAAGTGTTTGGTGTTTGTGTCTAAAAGAGCAATCATCTAGAGGCTGTTTTCTTGCTACCCATATCTACGTCCCATGCATTGAAAACTACAGCAGAAAATATATCTTCAGGGCTGATAACCAAAAGATATTCAACCACTAGCATCCTTGTTTTCAGCACCTGTAGCTGATTTGGACTCACTTATGTTCCCATCAAAGTGCTGCATGCACAGTTAAGACATTGTTGGGCAGCTTCCAGTTTATGCTTCATTTTTCTTGTGCGCTAAACACTCACTAATAGAGATGGAACTTGCAGATTCTGGATTCCATCAGCACTTTTGTCAACTCAGGCTAATTTAAAAAAAAAGTAAATCACAAGGTTGATAATAAAGTCAAACAATTTAAGTTTCCTTCTGACTCTGGAGTCTAAATGGATAATGATCATGATCTCTTCTTTACAACTGCAAGTGCTGTGAACGTAGAAATGTGTTTTATCTGTTCTTTCTCCAGTGACAGGCAAGATAATAATTTTGTGTCTTTGGGACCTGAGGCTTTAGGAGTTTAAAAAAAAAAAAAAAAAAAAAAAAAAAAAAAAAAAA
>NW_020799144.1:9010244-9015687 GCF_003259725.1 Athene cunicularia | reverse complement strand
ACAGCTTTTCAAGAGTTTTTAAGATGGTGATGTTTTGCTAGTATTGCAGTAATTCCCTTTCTGTATAAGCAATGCACCATCTAAGATAAGGAAGTATCTGTCTTCACTTCCCTGTGATCATTAAAGCAGTTGAAAAGTAAACATATTCCTCTACATGTATATATATATATATATATATATATATATAAAAAATAAAATTTTGAGCATTTTCTTCCAAGTGGCTAGATAACCTTTGGGTTTCTGATACTTCTTGTTGCCACATAACACAGAAAGAGAGTCTGTTATTATGACCAAATTTTCCTGGACACAAATTACACAAAGAGGCACAAGATCAAATTCCTGGTTTTCCAAGCTCCTTTTGCTTGGTTTTAGTGACTATTGAATGTCTATTTCCTGCTGGTCTGCTCTGTTCCTATGTTGAGATCTGCACATTAAATTGATGATCTTTAGTGGCCAGGCACTGTCAAACTGCTTCAACCTGAAATGGAGAGAAGAGAGTCATGTTTGCTGTCCATACTGAGATATGTCTCAGTGGTGTTCATCAGATCTGTTGTGTTCGATACTGTCTGATTTATTGTCTAGGACTACTTAGTCTAGAAAGGTCAGGTGACATCACTGAAAAGTTAGAATAAAGAAGTGAAAACATCATTGCATACCTGAATGTATTAGTCATAATTAAATATATGTATTAATAAAAACTGGATTTTTTTTTTCCTAGTCTCAAGAGAGTTTTGTTGCAAAGTAGAACATGCTGAAATAATTCCTACAGAAGCTTGAAATAATGCAGGTAATGTCTCTGAAGAACTCCTCACCCCATCCACCCCAAACTCTTTCCTGTTTGTAGTGAATGCTTCAAAGGATGTGGAAAGAGAAAGCAGAGGTAATGGTCTTCAATTTGTAGACTGTTGTTATGAACAGTGAGTCACAAGACAACTGTTTGATGCTGAAAGAAAGGGGAGCTGTGGAGCAAAGAAGTAAATTAATAGATGTAGTCTGTGTTCAATGTGGACATTGACACGAAAAGTTGTGAAAGATTCCTGATCTTAATTTTTCTTTGTGTTGTGGTGAGGGAAACCATAGATAAAAAAATGGAAGACAGAAAGGAAAAAAGCCAAAGTTTACTAACATTTAGCATTAGAATTGGGACTTGTATAGAAAGAATATGAGAATATTGAAGTTCTTTGGTGGTAAGAAATACAATGTACTAGATCTATGAGCATGCAGAAGCAGAAATGACGTGTGAGGACATAAGTTATTGTTAAAATTTTATTTCTTCATAAGAAGGCGGCTCTGGCTCTCAATAATGATTTTAATTTTTTTTAAGCTCACCTAATTTGCTATGATTAAGTGGAATAGATTAAAATGAAACTAGAGCATGTCATTTGACTGTTGGCACTACTATCAATTGGGTAAAACAAACTGCTCATATAAAAGCAGAGGTAACCATTAGCTACCCAGGTTGAAAGCTGCAAAAATGTGAAAACTAAAGTTCACCTTGATTTCAGGGGTTATGTAAATTTGGCACAGAAAGACAGAAAAGAAAATGAAATTCAAGTCAAGTAACACTGATGTTTATAATTCACGAGACTATTCACTTTCAGATTTCTTGATAGAAAAATTCAGATGAGAAAAGAGTAAGCAACTGATGTATCAGACTCATAAAACTAAAACATTAACACTTTTTGGCATGTGAACACCCTTAAAATTGAATAAGATAAGGAACCAAAATTGATGTACATATTCCACATAATGATTTCTTATTTTGTTACTCAGAGATTGAACGCTGATGTCAATGTAGTGTTGGGACTTCCCAGTTTCCATGATGCTAATTCTTGATACAGTACCTGATCTCTATTATCATGAGCCACTATAATTCCATGGAGAGCTAAAACCAGTCTAAAATCACAGTAGGGTTGATTTGCAGCCGAGTGAATCAAAACAAGGAACTTGGAAATTCTTCATTGTGAATGGAAAAGTTGGCATTGGCATGTATTCAAAAGAAGAGGACAAAGCACCTACACTTGGAGATGATGACTGACCTCTATTTCCTTGGGCTGTTCAGGATGCTTTCCTCAGAAAGTTTACACAACTGAATAATCCACATGTCCACCTGGGGCTCTGTCCACCTGATTGTGATTAAGACAGGACTGCTTTTGGCACATGCTGGTGCTGTATGGCTTGTCTTCTGTCCAGAGTATAGCAGTAACATGCACATCAGAATGCACAAATAGAAAATGTCTCCTGGTCAAGACAAGAGAGAGTTAACTGGGTGTTTTCTCATAGCAGCCTATGGTTCCCAAATAATTTCCCATTGGTTTTAATTTTAATGATTTTTTTTTCCTTACAGATTTACAATTTTCATGTTAGCCTTAAAACCAGATTTCTGAAAATATGAAAAGAAGGGCTCAAAAAACTTTACTTGCTACTTAGCCTTCAGAGTAAGTCTTTGCTTTTGGTTACTTTGAGAGGGCTGCTTAACAGTGCTAATTGGTATCAGATGAAGATGTTGTGTTTGCATCAGTAAAGACAATCTTTTTGAAAACTCAACACCAAACCTATCTGTTTGAAAATTCTTATGAAAGTAAAATCACAAATTGTTACACAGACCACAGGAAGGAAAGTTAATGGCAGAAGTTATTTTTTCTACAAACCACTAAATTTCAAAAGCATCTATCAGGCTATAAATCAATTTCCAGCAAACACCCAAATCTTAGTTTTATTAATTCAGCAACTCATTCTTTACAAAATATGCAAACGTAAATTAAAAAGATCTTTCAGTATAGTAAAGATCACATTTTAGTGATTTTATGGTAATGAGCAGGGTCCTTAGTTGGCAACTTTTGCTAATTGAAAAACTTAATTTCAACTGTAGAGATCAAAATTAATTTGCATATTTCCCTCTCCTTTATAAATATTTGCAAAATATGAAGCATTGCAGTGCTTCTAAAGCAGTCTATTTTTTATTACTGTTTTCAGAAAAGAGAGTTGAGTCAGTACAGTTGGCAGAGATTCCAAGTGGTGTTATGCCATTGTTCTTTTCAATCACATAAATTATTGTTAACTGTAAGGTAGTAGGAATGGAATTACAGTGATGACCCAATGAGACATATAAATTTTTGACATAAATATGTAGGACTTCGGCTATACAACCCTTCCACAGGAAACATCACTTTCACTTCATTGTTATTACAGTCTTCCATGGACATCCATTATTAGCTAATCAGAGCACTGGATTAGCTGGACGTCTGCAACAGTATTGTCATTGTTCAGCACCTAAGATGACGATAGCATTTCTCTTATTTCAGAAGCTTAAACCAAGTCTGTAAAGATTACCATTTCTTAAAATTTGCCCTTTTTTAAAAAAAAAAAAAAAAATTAGAAAATGGACACAAAAGTATCTTTATTAATAAGATTTTAAGTAAGAACATGAACATAATTTTATCTGTAAAGGAAAAAACAAACTTTCCTTCCTGATTTTGTTTTTTTTCTCTTATGAATGCTAGACCCTCTCCTCTTGAAGTTGTTCTTAACCTGAGACAGGTCTCTGCTTGTGCTGCATCACAGCTGTGTAAGTAAATGTTTGGGCATCCACTTCTCATCTTGACTCAGAACTGCTGTCTGAGCCAGCCTGATCTCTGACTTCTTATTACTGGACTGTGCCTGACATTGATCACTGTCTCTGGCCCTGATCCTCTCCTGGGATTGCTGCTCTTTATCCTGACTCCTTGTTGGCAATCTTGATGCCTACATCAGCCAAAACACAGCCCCAACTCACCTGCCCTTGTAAAGCAGCTGCCCCTTTCCCTTCTGCACAGCCATTTAGAAATATTTTTTTTTTTTTAAGTGGGGTCAGGAGCAGAGGGAGAAATTGTAGAGATGAAAAAGGTACATAACATTTTGACAATAACATATAGAAATCCCCCACTTTTGTCTCTTGCCCATTGGACAGTTTTGGGCTAATTATTATGTGTAAAGGAAGAATGTTATTAGACTGAAGTGGCACTGAAATGGAATAAGCTTTATTTATAAGAGTATACTGAAGTGCTTCAACTACATCTACCTTTGCATTAAATTAAATTTCTCTGTGGAGATCAAAATATTATCTTATTGGGTGATTTTGTTTTGCTAAGGAAAAACCTGTCGATAGGAATGAGCTTTAGATAACATTTCTACAGACACAGCTGAACATATAAATATTGAGAGTTATTAGTTTCTACAGCTGAAGAGAACTGTGAACGTGAAAATGATTATCTAAAAACTGTGATCTCTACATTTACATTTTACTCCATGTATCTAAACTGTGATAGTTTGATTCACAAAAGAGCTTAAACATTGAAACAGCAAGTTCCGCTATGATCCTAATGAGTTAAGTGAGGCCCAGTGGAGCAAGATAAAACAATTTAAGGAGTTGGTTTTTCATGTTTATTTTTGATGGGTTCAGAAAATGCAACAAAACCACTCTGAGACAAAGATGCTTCAGATCTACATGTATTCAGGATGAGGAAAGATCACTAAAATTGTGTTTATTCTTTCCTTTCATAGGCTAAACTGAGACAAAGTTTCTGAAATGCGTCCCAGATTCATAAGACCTCTACAGTTCTCCAAAGAAAATTTTGGTGAATATGTACGAATTTTTGACTGAGAGGTAGAATTCAACATCCACTCATCTGGTGATGGGTTTGTGAGAGCTTCAGTCATCACAGCTATTTCTTTTATTTGAAACTGTCTCAAATTTTGTGAAGGAATCTCTCTTTCCTACTGAGGTCTGAGTGCAGTAATTCAGAGTAAGGCATCATTAAGATTTACATATTTTTAAATTTTTCCTGGTTTCTGCAGGCAATTCAGAGTTCCCTACCCCCATTAGCCGATCTTCTAGTAACTACTGTCTTGCTATTTAAAATGTCACTCTCTTTTGCATTCCATAAATTATCACCAGAATACTTTTCTTATTCCATTCTATTACTATGCTTTAATCTTTTACTACCTTCCTTACATAACTGTGCTAAGTCAGGTGGTATATGTGATTAGTCATGCTTGAACTTAATTTTCTATTTCAATTAAAACCATTAAATTGATCAGCTAGGGAATCCATTAATTATTGCTCATAAACTCTACCCAAGCTAGAAAAGACTTTTGACTAGCAGTCAGTCAGAAAATGTGTCAACTTCAGAGCATGCTGAAAGTTTATCTTCTAAGTTTAGTAGATATGTCACATGCTATCACTGGTTTTAAAATTAACAACAAACTTAACCACAGATGAAAGTCAGCCATGGAGCTGGATTCAGTATTCTCTAATGCCAAGGCCCATATGACGCTTGTGTTACAATAAGTGTAAGCTCATTGATGAGAAAAGGAGTTTGGCTTCTGTCTGGGGAAAGTTCAGCCTGCGTCTCTAAAATAATAATAATAATAATAATAATAATAAAAAAAAAAAAAAAAAGAA
>NW_020799144.1:9000612-9010194 GCF_003259725.1 Athene cunicularia | reverse complement strand
GGACAGAAGACAAGCCATACAGCACCAGCATGTGCCAAAAGCAGTCCTGTCTTAATCACAATCAGGTGGACAGAGCCCCAGGTGGACATGTGGATTATTCAGTTGTGTAAACTTTCTGAGGAAAGCATCCTGAACAGCCCAAGGAAATAGAGGTCAGTCATCATCTCCTGATGGCCTGACACACCTGTGCCTGGGATGTGATCAGATGGAACAATAACAGGGTTGCGTTATTCAAATTCTTGTGCAACTGACTAAAGGCACCAGACAGTATTTGACAAAAGTCAATTATCTCGGATCCTATAAACTGCGACCACCAGAGAGACCCTTTGAGCTCTCCTGGATCGCAGCGGGCTGTGAAAAGCATCTCCCCTGAGCTGGGACACCCCTCAGATATCAAAACCCTTAAGGTGTCGTCTCCTCCAGACGGAAGGCCAGGGCGAAGTCCCCCTGCTCGAGTCTCAATTATCGCCCGTTGAGGAATGCTGAGGCATTGGGAGTATTTGCTCTAAACTCGAGAGGGAAATTTTCTTTGAGCTAGCTTCTATTTCACCTGTTTATTGGTGCGTGTGTGTGTGTGTGTGTACGTACCCTTACCCTTGTTCCTGTGTGCTTGTCCCTTTTGTGTTCATTTTACCGAACCGAAATCCCTTTGTTCCTGTATGTATATGTCTGGTTTGTGTATGTGCATGTACATATGTGTAGAAATTAAGGTACCGTTAAGTAAGTTAGAGTGAATATTGTCATTTTAGAACCTGAATAAGTCGCTTTTCTTTCTGAGTTATTTTATATTGACAAACAGTTGTTAGTTATTAATAAATCTAGACTATTTTTATAAATCATTACCGTGTCAATACTTTCATCCGCAACAAGCATTTAAAAAATGACATTTACTGGAGGGAAGGTGTGAGAGACGAGAAACCAGGCCTGCAAGAAACTAAGAAAAACAGCCTGGGAAGCAGAAGTTGAGGCTGATAGAAGAAATGCCTCAAACACTCACAAAACCATGAGTCACAGGGTGCATTCTGTGGAGGTCGAAGCTGATCAGGCTGCTCCAATCAGCTGGAGGGGGAGCCCTGTGGAGACAGCACGGCTCTGCTCTGGGGCACCTGGGCAAGTTTCAAGGGCCATCTGTCCAGTGAATGAACTTTGCTTCATTATCCACAAAGTGCATATTAAAGTTCACACCCCCCAATATGCTAACAAGGGCTGACATGATCGTGCTAATTACATCATCTCATGAAACACCTTACTCCTCCCTGTACATGGGATACATATGTCTGTGGGTCGACCTAGGGGATGGACCCAAGGAAAGTGGGTATAAATCAAAGGGGGGAAGAAAGGTGGGTGGAGGTGGGGGTGGGGTGGTGGTGCCTGAAGAGTGCAGTGAAGCGAAGAAGACGGATGCCAGTGAAAAAGACGGCCGTCTCCTGGAATCCCCACTGGTGGGATCAGCGCAGGAACCCAGACCAGTGATCTGTATTCCCCCAGTCCCTCTATCTCCCTCTTTTCCTTTTTCTATTAAGAAATACAAGGCATCTTGTATAGCTCGCCACAACTTGCTGTATGCCTAGTCAATTATTGTGCATTCAATTAGTACATTGGGGTAGATAATAAATGCTTGGACTTGGAGACTTCTTGTCCGCTCCAATTGGGGATTTGCAAATCTGAGTCACTTGTGCCCCTCGTCTGAGAGGGACGTGACAGAAGGAAACTGTCATTTGTTTACTCTTGAGAGAATGTTTCTGACTTTGTTTATAGCTTTTTTTTAGAATAGTATTAGAATATGTAGAATGTTTTCAACGTTTCAGGGATGAAAAAAATTATTTTTCAGTATATTTTCCCTATTTGAAAAGCTTAAGCCTGCTTGTAAATAATTTTCAATGTGGACTACAGATATGGAAAGAAAAAGGAGCTGTGCTTCTTCATCTTATTCACTTATTGAGAACCAAAGGAAAGTAAGTGCTTCTTCATTTACATACAGAAACTATTTCCACATAATTTCTACTTTTTTGTTACAAGTGTTGCACAGAATACATCTAAGTTGTCAGAATGCTACACTGCAGAAGATAGATGTTGTTTAAGGAAATTTCATGACCTTATAGGAGAAAGATATTATTTCTTCAAATGTCACATGCTTTGTTGCTTCCAGCTACTGCTTTCTAGGACTAAGAACTGCTGAAATGAAAACTGAAAATTTGTAGTTGTATTTCAGCTAGTTGGCTCTAACTCATTTCCTGTGAAGGATTTTTTTTTTTCTCTCTTATTTAAAGACTGACAGTTCACTGCAACAAAAGCCGTACAAGATATCCCTTGCTGCTAATGTGAGTCTTCATATGTTTTACACAAATACAATGATAATGAGGCTTTGGAGACCTCTTGCTATCACAGAAGTTTCCTTCTCTAAATGAGCTTTGCAATTGTATTTTAGGGGTACACAAAACCAAAACAATATGAAAACCCCAAAATAACAACAACAACAACAAACTAGGAAACAAATATACTTGTTTTTTCAAGGACAGAACATATAATGCCTAGAACTTTTTCGCATAGCACTTTCAATATCCTTCACTGCTTAACTGTTCATGACTGTCAAATCTGGAGTGGACTTGTCTTTGATGAGCAGGTTATCTGCAGCAGAGTACAAAGGATGTTTCTTCATCTGTATATATTTCTTCAGAGGGTGAAGAATGGTTCATTTCTAATGTCCAAAATATGGGCATTCACTGGAGACTCCATTAAAGATATATCAGGATGCAAAACTGAAAACACAGTAGTGAACCTTCCACTTTGTAAAAATAAACTGTTGAAGGTGACAGATGCATCAGAAAGTATATAATACACAGGAAGTGTAATAGCAAACCCAATTCTATGTAGGGTTTCTGACTGGGGGTGTTGGGCTTTCTGTTGTGTTAATTGTGAATATGAACACAGAGAAAGTGATATATCCTGGATTGAAGCTCATTGAGGTAATTTTTGTTGAACTTAATTATGGTTACTGTTATGTTGTAGACAGGGATGAACTGAGAAGATGGCAGTGCGTTACATCAGTCACATGACTAAATACCTCATGATTTTCTTTCTTAATATAGCCAGATTCCTGTTTAACTCTGTGGGTGGTATAGATTGGTCTTTAAATAGATGTTGTCCAGAGAGACTCTTGAGTCATTTAGCTGATTTGCCACAGCATAGGTCAAAGGGCTTTGTTCAGTAACATCTATATTGCACTTACACTAATCTACTGTCTCCTCTTCAACAAGACATCTAATCTTAGACTATTTACCTCTACTTTGAAATTGCTTTCAAATCTTTTCTGTTTTGCCACAGACGTTTTCTCTTCTGACCCTTACAGTTAGGGTCAGAATCTCAGTCTCAGATGCTAGCTTTTCTGTAGATATGGACTGCTCCTATCTGGATTAATTTAGAGTGTACTGAGAGATTCATTAATTTTTAATGTGCATTAAACACATAGGAAGCCTGCTGACAGAGAAGACCAAGTATTATTCAATTCCTAGCCATACTATTAAGAATAGAGGGAAGTGTTTGGAACTGGCTTATCAACACCTGTCACAGTATTGGAATCTTCATGCAATTATTTCTCTTTTGTTATTTCTTATTTGACCTAGCTAAATGAATATTTTGTTATTAGAGACACTCGTCTACTAACTGAAAGCTTTGAATTTATGACTCGACCTTTCTGTCAATAAAGTGCTGTGGAGTTGCATGATACAATAATGATGTCCAAGAAAGAATGGCATCTCTCTTTATATTTATCAGTGATTTTAAAGGAGTCTGTCCTTATATATGAGTTAGTATAATCGGATAAGAAAGATATTCTTCAGACATAGAACATTATTAAAACATTCTTCTTTGGGAAAGCACCTGTGAGATTTTTTAATGCAATGAAATCATCAACATATATTTTCTATAAATATGTAGAATATGTAACTTTGTTGAAATCTGCTTCCTAGGGTGATACCTAAATTGTTTATAAATAGTTTCTGGTATTTTATTTGCTTTATAGATACTACAGAACTCTCAAATTGAAAAAAAGATACTTTCATTTCTGTGTTACCCGTTCCATATGGTCCCTGTGTATGTAACCCCAAATCATAAATATTGTATGAAACCTGATAGCTTTATTGAAACAATTTGTAATGCTCCTTCTCTTTCAATTGGATAGTATCACATGGGAAAGTGACTGGCAAATGGTCTTGGCAACGTTTTATTTCAAGGTCTTTCTGGGCCCAGGATGGGAACAATGCTCTAGACAGCCAGAAGCTTACATTGTCTTTAAAGTTCATAGGTATCTCACTGGGATGATGACCCTCCCACACTATTGGCTCACTCATACAGCTTACAACTTTCTATAGTCTGAGCTGACCTTTTTAAGTGTTTCTTTCACCTGGGGGACAGAAAGAGCAGAGACTGATATGAATTAGTCTCCCTGGCTCTAGTCAATTCATGGTCTTTGGGCGAGTTTCTATGAAGCTTTGAAAGGTTGTATCTGTTGACTCTTAACGAAACCAAAGAAAAAAAGTGTTATTTGAATTTGATGCAGTCAAAACAGGGGAAAGAAGAATGTAAAATAAGTGCTTTCATTTTGTTTAACACCTGACTTGTCTGACAAGATCATTACCTTTTCTGTTTTCATTTCTCCCTTAAACTATTGAATGCTAAACTGTCAATTTATAGCTGGAGGCCTGTCATATTTATTCCCCAAATGCATTATATAATTGACAGTTAAACCTATATCTCAAATTTAAAAATAAGAAAAAAAAAAAAAAAGAGTGCTTAAGGTGTGATATGAATAAGATTAGATTTAACTATCAAAAATTTTTTGAAGAATGATTTTACCTTCCCATTGCAATCTTGTGAATGCTAATAATTTAATATCTTGCCATTTCTATAAGTTTTAATCATGTATTATCATGTCAGTCATTTCCTACCTTGGGTGTCACTAGCCATTATTACAATAATTTCCGATAACTGGTAAACTGAAGGTGGGAGTACTTAACAGCTGGACAGAATGCATGAGTCTTGAAAATAAGTGTTTCTTAAATAGTTGTTTTCTTTTCAATACTTAGATTGTAGTCCAGCATCTTGATGGTATGTGTTGACCTGTATATGAATCACAAACCTATCACTACATCACTTGTTTCCATTTCAAAACTAGAAAAATAACATATATTTGACCAGATAGTAATACCTAAAAATGTTTCAGTGTTATGCTATAAAATTTTGTGTAGCCATCCAAAATGACTAGAAGAGTACATTTTCTAAAATCCAGGTAAACTGGGTAGACTGAAAACTGTGTGACTTCTATTACACCTCAGTACAGAGAAATATTTCTATGTATGATTTTTTTTTCTAGATACAGGAAGAAAACTCTTGGGTGTTTTTTTTGTGGGTTTTTTTTTTTTTTTTTCTTCCCAGTTTCATTGAGAGGTTACATACATTTGTAGCATATCACATATGAAAATCCGAGAAACCCTCAGGTAGTATTCAAGTGTACTGGCTCCAGTTTTGATGGAGATTGTAATCATTACAGACTCATTTGCTTGCCGTACAGGCAACTGAACCAAACTGAATGTAGCAACATTCTATTGCTTTCTTCGCCTTCTAGTCAGACTTTGTGAAACTTACTGACAGTCTGTCTTTCCTGCTCTTGTCCTCAACAGATATTCAGTTTCAACTAATTTTAAACTTCTGAATGGCTTCAACAGTTGAGAATTCTTTGAATCTTACTGCAAAATTGCTTGGCATTGTGTTTGCTCTCCGTTACCCTAACAGACTAAGTGATACTGACATAGCACAGATGATACCTTACTTCTAAGCTCAATAGGCAGAGTTCTGTAATATAGATTGGAAAGTCTAAACCATATCAGTGAATAAAGATGGGAAGGAAATACAGTAATGCGGTTCAGAAACATTATTCTCATATTCTTTAGTAATTGTAAATGCTAAATTACTCATCTGAGATGTAATAAATATCAGAATTAAACTTGCCGGGATGACCTTAAGTCCATTCTTGTGTGTGTGTGTGCATATTGTGTTAGCTCTTAGTGGTTTCATCCAAGACTGCTTACTCTTAGGACTTCTGTCTTAGTACCTGGGGTAGTTGATTCTCACCCCATGTAAGTATGAAACTTATATGTAATCACAGAATCACCAAATGCTTGACATTGGAAGGGACCTCTGGAGGTCACATGGCCCAGCCACCATAGTCAAGTAGGAACTCTTAGAGCAGGCTGCCCAAAACCATGTCCGTATGGTTTTTTGCTACCTCCAGAGAGGGAGACTCCACAATCACTCCAGGAAACCTGTGCCAGTCTTTTTATCCTCACAATGAAAAAGTGTTTTATGTTCAGATGGAACCATCTGTTTCAGTTTGTGGCCATTGTCTCTAGTCCTGTCACTGGGCATCAGTGAAAAGAGCTAGGCTCCATCTTCCATGCACCTTCCCTTCAGGTATTTACATACGTTGATAAGATCCCCTCTTATCTCTTCAGCCTTCTCATCTGGAGGTTAAACAGTCCCAGCCTTTCCTCCTAGGAGAGATGAAAGTCACTTTTTCATCTTCATGGCCTTTTCCTGGACTGTGTCCAGTATGCCCATGACTCTTTTGTACCGGGGAGACCAGAGACAGACACAGCACTCCAGGTGTGGCCGCACCAATGCTGAGCACAGGTGAAGGATCGCCTCCCTTAACCTGCTGTCGATACTCTGCCTAACGCAGCCCAGGATACCATTAGCCTTCTTTGCAGCAAAGGCACCTCCCTGGCTCATGCTCAGCCTGGTGTCCACCAGGACCCCCCGGTCTTTTTCTGTAAAGCTGATTTCCAGCTGGGTGACCCCAGCATTCCCTGATGCCTGGGGTTGTTCCTCCCCAGGTGCAGCACTTTACACTTTCCTTTTTTCTACTTCATGAGGTTCTCGTTGGCCCATTTCTCCAGCCTGTTGAAGTCCCTCTGGATGGCAGTTCAATCCTCATGTGATCCCAGCCATTCCTCACAGTTTGTGTCATCAACAAACTTTCTGAAGGTATGCTCTGCCCCATTAATGAAAATGCTGAAGAGGACGAGGATTGAGGGGAAGCTGTCTGTCCCATAGTGTCCTTCATTCTATTTTTTGGCCATTTAGAAGGCAGGAGTAACATTTGTTTTTCTCAGTGTTTTCTGAATGTCTGGGCACCATTTGCCTCTTTCCCCACCATGAATCAAGCCCACAGAATCTCAGGTAAGACATTCAGGAAAGAAGTTGAGCAGAACTCATTGTGAATGCAGCGATAAGTATCTTCACCTAGTACTTTTACCAGACTACATGAAGAAAATTGGTTTTAATTTGTTAGTGGTTTCTGCGTAACGATATTGTGGCTAATGCACATGGCACCACTAGTACAAGGGTTTATCTACATGGGATAAGAATCTGTTATGGTAAGGGTCTAACATGTAGCAATCACAAGAAGCTGAGTAATAGCATACAGGAAAGTGCATCCCAGCACACACTTTAACAAGAAACTATCTACCTCAAAAACTTCTGCAGTTGAAACAGAGATAAATATTGAACTTGTGTAGAAAGTTCTTCTGAGTTCACTTGGTGGGAAGTGGAGTGGGTTCATTTTAAAATAAAAATTTTTCTTCTGAGGGGAAAAAAAAATGGTGCTTATAAACAAATTGCAAAAGAAACAATAGAAATCTTAACAAAATGCTTACTATGTATCATTCAAGTAGAATAGTAAGAATCAAAATTTAGAAGAATACTCATGAGCAGAATAGGCTCTTCAATCAGGAATTCACAAAAGTATTTCCAGCTCAGTGCATTTTCTGTGTCCTTTCTCTACATAAGATCTGCAAAGTAATTAAAAACTTTTCTCAAAAGTCCTTTTAAGATGTCTTTGATGTTGAGCTGATTCATGGAAGCATGCTTAAGCAAAAACATGTCCCTGTCAATACAACATCCTTAAAACTACTTTTTCTGTAGTAAATCTGTTAGTTGACACATTCTGTTGATCAGGTGTTGGCAAACATTGTTAATTTGTCAGTTTTGTCACAGAGTGTGGTGAGGATTTATATACTGAATTTCAAAGGAACATCACTGCAGAGATATGTGGAAAGGTTTTAAATGAAGGGGTTGGTATTTCCAAAACAGTAAGAGATGTCTTTCTCAAAACTCCCCTTTCTGTCTTCCATTCTTGGCATATCTGTGAGCAATACTGTGCAGTTTTTACAGTTCTCTGTATGTTTTTATGAGGAGGTTAGAATGAGAAACTGTATATGGCAATGAACATTCTTGTTAGAAGATTATTTCTTCACATATCATGGGCTCCTAGTGAATTAACTTTACCGAAGCTGTTTGCAGAAAGTAATATGCTAGTCACCTGCTCATAATCACCCTCAGAATAGGGGTATTTTCTTATTTGTTTTTTTCAATTTCCATGTGCTGTGGTGGTGTGCTCTCCCCCACCACACCAAACTGACCTGTATTTCCTGTAACCCCGTTCAAGTGGTAAACACCAGTGGTGCTCATAATGGATGCATCTGGTTGTGTGGATTCAGGGCTGACAGATAGCAACACAATAGCCAAAGGCTACTTTGAGCAATGCATCCAGCTAACCACAGTGCTGTCAACATCCAGCTCAAGCCAAATTTGAAAGTAATTTAGGTAGTCAATATGTAAATAGGACTATAAGTCAATTATCTTACTCCATAAATAGTAGACGGTTCAGGGACTGTTGAGCTCTCCTGCACGGTCTGCACACCAGGATCTCACCTTGAGTAGGAATGTCTCTCAAGATTACTCCTCGAGGTTGAGAGTATCCTTATTGTGTCAGATACTCAGTAAGTGAACTGGGAATAAACATGCTGGAATTTTGAAATATTATTTGTGATGTAAAGGACTGATTGCACATATATAATCCTTTAGACATAAACCATTGACCAAAGCTGGATCCAGACACATCTAAACTCCCTTCTGAGAAGAAGTTCAGAACACAAGGAGGCCCGTTCTGAATCTCATGACTCAACGGGAGGGTCTCCTTGACAGTTTTTTCTGACCTTGTTCTCTATGCAGTTAACATCAAGTGAACTTTGCTATTGATTTTTTTTTTTTTTTTTTTTAACCACTATTGCATTTACTATCAAACTTTTAAAAATTGCTACTTTATATCAACATATTGCTGTTTCTCTCTTGCAAGTACATCACTCCATCTGTCACATGTGGAAACACGATCTCCTATTTTGAGGCAAGTTAATTTGCAAGTTAAATTTAGATCTGCTGTTCAATGGCTTAAGCAACAGTAGTTCCCAACTAGAGATGAACATTGCAGACACATGATATAAGTATGTTTGTAATTGCATCCTTAGAGTAGTCACCTTCCTTAGTCTTTTCCATTATCTGAAATCATGCACAGGTTCTCCAGATAACTTGAACATTGCATTCTTTCTGTTCTGCTCATCCATTTGAATCCAGTTCTGTGATCGAATGACACGTCTTTTCACTGCAGTAAAATAGAAGGAAATTCCTATTGCTCAAGCAGGTGTAGGAAGGCTGAATATCCCTAGTATATAAATGAGCTGGATCTCA
>NW_020799144.1:8987914-9000562 GCF_003259725.1 Athene cunicularia | reverse complement strand
CACACACACACTCACAAGCTCTGTAGAGAAGACGAACCAGTCAGGGCATTGACCTGGGGACACAGGACGCTCATTCCAGCTAATTGATGTGTCTGTGTTAGGGCTGGTGGCCTGCCCTTTATGTGTTCCTCCTCAGGATCAGCTTTCTGCAAGATGTTGGATGTCTGTGGATGTGTGCCCCATGAGAGAGGTTCTTGTCTTTAGTATTTATTGCTTTCTGCCTTAGATGTTTAGCATAAGCCACCAATAGCCTTGTTGGGATAATCTGTGCTTGTTTCTTTCGTGTGCATATCTAAACCATTTGAGCAGGCCAGATGTAGTACAGAGTTTTGGTTAAGCCTTCCTTGCAACAACTGTGCTCTGATGTTTTTCCCAGCATATCCAAGAATTATTGTGGGAAGATATAGTCAAGGTACAATAGTCAAGGTACATTTAACTTAAGTGAAGAGACTTGTGACACTAACTGCACAGAAAAACACAACTCTGCCACCATCACATGATCTTTTCTGTGAGATTACTTGGTTTGTATCTATACTGCACAAGAGACACTAGAACATCAAGGCCTCTGGAATAGCTGTTACAAATAAGTTCAATGCTGGTAGATTTGTCAAGCCATGCTAATGACATCTAGACATTGCCAGTAGAGCACTTTCCTGCCTAGACACTAAGCTAAGGTTAATAATAACTTTATTAGGACTTTGGTAGTTATATATAATCTTCAATTTATTGTAAAGTAAATCATAGAGTCATAAAATAGTTCCGTTTGGAAAGGACTTCTGGATGTCATCTTACCTAGCCTTCCTACTTATAACAGGACCAACTCGGAAGTTTGATCAGCTTGGTCAGGGGCCTGTCCATCTGGATTTTTAATATCTCCCAGGATGGAGACTAGCCAGCCTCTCTGAGCTCTTGCCCCACTGTTTGACTTCATCATAGCAAAGAGTATTTTTCTGTAGCTAATAAAAATTTTCCTTGCTACAGCTTGCATTTGTTCCCTCACATCTTTCTGCTGAACATTTCTAGAAGACTCTGACTCCATCTTCTCCATTACCGCCCATGAGAAGCTGAATACATTGATTTCTCCCTTAGATTTCTCTTTTTTCCACACAAGGGAACCCTCAGCTGTCACATCCTGTTATACTCTACATAACAAACAACTTCTTTGTAGCCCTTGGCTAGACTCACTACAATTTGCTAAAGTTTGGTCAATTCCAAAACTGGACACAGAGCTTCAGATATGGTCTCACAAGTCTTGATTATTTTATTTCTGTAGCCTTTGACTCCTTTGTATATAATTTGCATAGCTACATATATGTACTATATATATATATATATATATATATATACCTATGTACACATTAATATTTTATCAGTCTTTTCACTGAAAACATCAATTTCTAGTAATGATATTTATCAAGAGGACATGTATGTTAAGGTTCAGATTATGTTGGTGTCAAACTTATTGAAACAGTGAGAAAAAAGAACAGGATGATATTTTAAGGGATGAACATATGGAATGCTGAAGGGATTATAAGCAGTCTGTAACTGAGTCACAGTATAGAATTTGCAGCCAAGATAAAGCATGTCAAGAACTCTGCACCTGATATAAAAAAGTGACATTTGCCTTAACAAGCTGGATGAGTACCTGAATATGTTTACAGAAATAAATAGGTATAGGTAATGAGATTTATCCAATGGGAATTGATGCCAAGTATAAATGTTTTAAAGACCTCTAGTTTAGAAAGGAAAATAGAAAGCTCAAACAGTGAATAACCTTTAATGGAAGTGACTGCTCCTCTGCAAATGGCTGCACAACTTTACTGAAAAGTTAATGAAGAATTGTGTTTTAATTTATTTAATGTGTTTAAAGAGTTTAGTTGCCTGATTTCTTTATTGATAAAAAAATAATAAATTTTAAATATGTACTGTTGTGGCATTTATTAACTCTACTAGAAGAAAGAAAGTACATTATATTGCTGTTCCAGGATGTTAGTGATTTTCTAAATTCTAATCTCCTCTCACTGTTACTCTTACTAATTACTGAGAACATGCTGTTTTTACTGGAGTCTCTCAAGGCAAGCTAATTACATGGCTCTAATGAAGTGATTTGTTATACAGACCTTAAACTTCTCCTATTTCATAAAAAGTGTCTTTATAATCTCTTCAGAAAGAGGAAGTGGGTACTTTTAACATAAGAAATAGTGAGAAAGTTCAAAGCTTGACTTTACCTCCAAAGAAACAAGTAGAAATATATTCAACTGATACTTTTCTTCCTGAGGAGGGTAGGATACGGACAGTGTCCTGATATTCTCTTTTCAATATTTTCACTTAGTAAATTATCAACTATCTAAATGGAGGAAATTACAGAAATACAGTGTCATAAGAAAGATTTAAATTAGCTTTAAGTCATGTGGCATACATAAGAGTGAGCTATGTGGGGAGTCTTCGGGAAATTACCTACAAAACACAACTCCATTTAACATCATCTGAAAGGATTCCTCCTAAAAATGTCTGGGAAGCAATGTGGTATTATATATTACATTTTCTCTGCATCTCAGAATTCTACAGAAAATTAAAAGATATGTATTTTTTGAAAAAATGGCTCTTAGATCAGTGACAAATATATGAAGATATTTTGTGAAATTATGTTATTATTGCTGTAAGCAACTTTTTGAAAAATATTTCTGTAATTAACAAGGTTTAAAATGAAGCATGTTATTTAGAAATTGATTATATAACTACAGCATTCATGTAGTATCATACATCCCTGTAATACCTTAGTTAACCCATAAATTAACTCACATGTTTGAAATACAGATAGCCTTGTCTTAAATTATCGCACACTATACTGATGTTGCAAAGTTAAAGACATTTATTATGAAATTAAGATACAGGCTGAAATTTACTGTTAAATCTTAGTATGTGATATGTTAACTCCATTAAAATGATCTATACATATTATATAGATACAGGTTTTTCTTTGTAGAAGAGTAGATCACCACTTGCATAACTTTTTTGAATGCTTTAGATCTTCAGACCTTAGTATTCACTTTTTTTTCAGTATATATACTGAAAATTGCCTCACAAATCTTTATGTAAGAATACTTATCCTTGGTATAGGAACATAAGTGAAAATTGCAACCAGTATGTCTTTACCAGTTCTTCACTGAAACCAGATAGAAAAGCAAACAAATATTTCTGAATAATAATAGGTTTATCGGTGACACATAACCTGTGACATGACCATTGGCATTCATATTTTTTAAAATTACTCATGATTTCATTCCTTTAAAGACAGTCTAGGAATAACCTGTCTGATGGAAAAAGCTTGGGAAAGACTCCTTTGATGTTTTATTAAATTCACATAATTTAGTTCCTTTTGTTATTTTCCTCATTTTATACATCATATTCCTTCTTTCTTAAAGTAACAGTGTCCTCCCTTGCTGAGCTGTGTGGTGCTAATGTGTAGGCATTTGATCACCCAGATAAATATCTATAAATATAAGCAGTAATAGTACTTACCAGGCATTGATCATAATTTTCCTGGTGTAAAAGAGTAATGAAAATGCCGTAGCAGCCCAGTAGGTTTTTATCCAATGTTACACTAACTTGCCAAACCAATATTTTATTGAATGGTGGCATCTAAATTCAATGGGTGCCTGTGAAAACAGAAGCAGTTTTATGAAAAAAGGGTAGAAAGAAATATGTTTCTAAACAAGGACAAATTAGAGGAAAAATGGAACTGAATTATAGGCTGTAAACCATGATATTTTTGAAGATTATATATAATTGACATCTCTCCTACAGACACCTCAAGGGAACTTTTAGTTGAACTCTAAATCTGTGGAAGCAGCTAGCCCTCATTCCTTCACTGTGTTTAGATACAAGAAGCATGGTCTTCTGAATGTTTTTATTTGGGAGCAAAAATTATTCCTAACCATTAAATATGGTGTCCTTTACACCTCTAACATTTATCAGGTTTTGGAGAAATTGTATTGGACAATGATAAATTTTGTCATGTAATATGCTAGTGATTACTTCTAGGTACTGGAGTGAAAAGCCTGATGCTATGTATCCTGGTTTTAGGTGGGATAGAGTTAATTTTCTTCCTAGTAGCTGTTATAGTGTTGGGTTTGGATTTAGTATGAGAATAACATGGAGCACACACAGATGGTTTTAGCTGTTGCTAAGTAGTGTTTATAATAAGTCAAAGATTTTTCAGTTTCTCAAGCCCTGCCAACAAGAAGGCTGAAGGGGTAAAAGAAGTTGGGAGGGGACACAGTCAGGTCAGCTGACCCAAGCTGGCCAAAGGAATATTCCACACCTCATGACATCATGCCCAGTACATAAACTGGGGAGACTTGACTGGGAGGGGCAGATCGCTGCTCAGGAACTGACTCGACATTGCTCGACAAGTGGTGAGCAATTGCATTATGCATCACTTGTTTTGTATATTCTAATTAATTTTTAAATTATTATGATTATAACTATTATTATTTTCCTTTTATGTCCTATTAAACTGTCTATCTCAACTCCAGAGTTTTACTTTTCTTTGTTTTCAATTCTCCTCCATCCCACTGGGCAGGGGGAGTGAGTGAGTGAGTGAGTGAGTGAGTGAGTGAGTGAGTGGCTGCATGGTTCTTAGTTGCTGGCTGTGGTTAAATCACAACGCTATGCCACTGTGAGTCTTTGCAATGCCCCTCTTTTCAGTGCATAATATTTGAGCCTTTCTGCCTTTTTTAAATTTAATAATCTAAATATAGTGATGATTGGTTTGCATAAATGTCATATTTGGATACCTAGCCATCAGTATTTCACATCAGATCAGACCAATCAAATCCAGCATTTTGGCCTTTTCAGAATCAGTCTTACTCTACCTTTTCATGCTCACCTAGCACAGCAGATGCACTGAGAAGCTTAGAAATAATAAAGATTAAGTAAACTTTATGTTTTACATAAGAAATTAAAACTCTAATGTCATGAGTCCCTTCACAAAATGAATCAATTTTATTGCAACTGAATACATTCTAATGTCAATGGTTTGTACCTTCCCTGCTATGTATGTTTAGTAATAGACAGTAAAGTTAAGTACTTTAACTCCCTTTAGTTGTAAACTTCCTACAGCATGCTGTGAGTGTGAATAAACTTGGGCAGGAACACAAAACAAGTGCTCAGCTCAGCAGCATGCAAACAGTGCCACAAGGTGATAAATGAGTAAGTCTGTGGAGGCTGAGGTTGCATTGTGATGGGAGTATTTCTGATCCTGTCTTGTTCCTATGTGAACACCCACACAGGAGACATAAGTAAGAGGTAAGAGTGCTGTCTGGGACTCAAAGGCTTTTGATTATTCTGAAAGATTTAGTGCTCATCTTAGTCAGTTTTATGTCAATTTCTGAGCCACTGTTTCTACCACTCACCATCTGAAATGATAATTCTTCTGTGAAATGGCCCATCCACTAGTGTCTCCTGTAACTTACACTGTGGTCTTTGTGGTAACTGAAGCCTCTGACGTGCAACTGGTTTTTTTCTTACTCATATAGGCTGTTACTTTTTTATTATATAATATGGTTGTAAGTGTTGAACTTTGTCTGGTGTTGAGTCGAATAAAAAAGACTTTTTGCTAAAATACTATTAGAGAGGTTTTGTTTCAGTCACTGTAACCAAATTGGAACCTGTCTTACATAGGGAAAGATTAATTTCTCTGAAATGACACTGTGCTGCTGGGAAATCTGAAATATGGTCACTGATGAACTGATCATCTTCACAAACATGTGCTCCATTGGAAGAAAAGCTGATGGAATTTGCATTCTCTATGTGTTTGCCATTCTACTTCTGTTGAGCTGTGTTACCAGCTGTTTCTTGCAGAAAATCAGGCTCTACTTACTGGTTCTGTTTTCTTTTTCCACACTTGCTAGGACAAAACTTGGTACTGCAAATATTTTTGTTTTCTGGTTGCTTTCTATTTCACAATGGTACATCAATGAATTTCAAGCCACAACGTGTGGGCCAACATGACAGCTTTCTTCTTGAATTCTAGTAATATTTATCTTGTCTCTTGGAATGAGGATGTTAATGGGTCATGTTTGTGGTACAGTCTACTGGCTGAATCAAATGAAAATACGGCCTTTACTTTATGTATTAATACTATTTTAAATATGTAGAAAACAAAACTATGAGAACAACATTTAATTAAAAAAAGCCCGTGGATACTTGATAACAAAACAAAGTATTTTTGCATGTACAGTGACTATTCTGCTTTAGGTACCTACAGAAATGGCAGCACATGTTTTTATTAGCAGCACTTTGTATTTAATATATTAAACTACTTTAACAAGTGTGTTTGTGTGTTCTGAGGCTAGTTCATTTTTATTTCACACTGTGGGGGAATGAAACCAAAGAAATTAGCCTTAGTATATCTTCAGGGACTCCAGGGACACCCACCCATCAAACTCCAGCTGAGTATGCCTTTATTTTTACTAATTCTCTATTAGACCTATTAGACCAACCTTGGACTCACACCTCACTAAGTACAGAGGGAAGATTTGGGGGTGCTAGATGTTAATAATGACCTATTTCAGTTGCTACAGCTATGTATATTTTGCAAACTTACAGGATTTTTCAAGATAATTTAAAGAATGAAACATATTTTGTGTTTCCTATCTCCTCCCACAGAATTACTGAGTTTTCTTGTAATGTGTCTACAGTTGAGTATATATGTTTTATGGTAAGGACAAATGATTGCCTAATCAACAGCTTATTCCTATGGTTTTTTTCAACAGGAAAAAGCAAAATGTTCCTTTCTTCTACTCATAGATTCTGGAGAACAAACATGAGAATCAGAAAAATATAGATGTTTTCAGAGGTGTTAGGAGGAAAAATTAATTTATTAAGAGTACAGACTGTATCTTATCACTTGATTGTAGCCAGGTTTTGCCGTATCTTCCACTTGGAAAAATAATTACTTTGGAAGCTAGGTTTCAAAACCATTCATTAGAAGACAGATGTAACTTACAAGCAGAACGTTTCCATGAGAATCTTATAAGCTATTTTCTTCCTTCAGGTAGACCTGACGTCTGATGAAGTTGAAATGGAAATATTTTCTGCTACCTCAGAAATTAAGTAGCTGTTGTGCTTGAAACTCGTACAGTGAGAAAGAGAGGAAGCTTTTGTGAAGACTTCCTAGAAGGATATATTTTTTATAATAACACAATATTAAAACAATATTTAATACAGTAGTCTAGGAGTTCTTAGGAAATAGTGTGGATCAACAAGAGACATGACAAAACCAGAGATAAGTCCTGCTGATTTGAGAAAAAGATTGAAATTCCTCATTCCAAGAGGAGCATTGTTTTAAGACAATTGGTCTGACTACAGCCCCTTGGGAATTGATTGGACTTTGACTCCAAGACATAGAAGCAGTTCTGAAACACTCATCCACTGTCTTCAGCCTCAGAGGAACAAGTTTCACCCTTAAGGGTGAAAACTACATGAAAGGTCTCACTGTGGAGACAAGTCAAGGTAACTAGATTAAGGTGACTGTTTTTTAAATTGTTATAATTTATTTAGAAATCCACTGTAGTCAGCAGAGAGAAATAGATATTTTTAAGGCACATAAGGAACTCAGTTTAATGTCTCCAAATTGCCATTAGCTGTAGTAGGAATCTTAGAAAATTACCTTCACTAGGAGGAATTTGGGCTTTGTTGTAAATGACATTGTTCTTGAAGAGAGATTATTATAATAGGTAGTCTACTGATGGTTGTAGTACTTTTAAAAAGAACAGGACAAATACACAAGAAAAAAACTGTTTGCTAAAGAAAAATACACCTACAAATGGTGGGACATTTGTGTATGTGGAACCTCAGCCTGAAAAATAAGGACTTTATCAACTAGGATAGCACATAAAGCAATGTGCTCCTTTTGAACTCTTGGATCTATCTCTCCATCTATTCTCTGTCCAGGAGAAATGAAGTCAAACATAACTTCTAACTCGACAGATGGAAAGTTAACTGATTTTGAAAGTATAAGTAATTTTATAATTCCACCACCTGCATAACAAGAATTTGGGAGGTAGGAATTTGAGTACCACACACCTTCACTGTTACAATTGAATATATATGTATATGTGTGTGTATATATATATATATATATATAAAGGCAAGTTTTATGGAAATTACATAGGATCAGAAAAACTGTATTTTTTAGCGAGTCTAAAATCAGGGCACTTTATGAGGATATTAAGATTTTATATTCTCTCAGTGCTTGTGCCTGGAAAAAAAAAAATAAAATCTATGAGCTTGAACAGTAATAAATTGAAACTTGCTTGGTTTATTGTGAACTAGTGTGACACAGAAAAGTTAATGTTCTTGTGGGAAAACAAGGAATCCTTAAGAATTAATAACTATTCAGAGGGAAGTTTTACAGTGGAGAAATATGCATCCTAAAAATGCTATACCTTCTCCTTCTTTCATTGGTACAGATGAGGTCACTGGCTTCAGTGGACCTGTGTCATGCTTAGTAATGTTATTGAGTCCTGTGAAGGCCGCACAGTGAACGAGAAGGGAAGAAGTCACTGTATTTGGTTGTCTTGTCTGAAACCATATTTTTTTTTGTTGTTTTCTTCATTTATGTATTTGTGCAGCTCAGAATGACCTATCAAAAATTAATTCCAAAAATTATATTTTAAATTAAAAACTATTTTAAAAATGTGATAAATTAATAAACCGATTGTTTAAAACAATTTGTCAATAAATTAATTAAAAAATTAAAAAATATTTTAAAATACTATTTATTGTGTTCAACTTTTGTCCAGCTAACTGTACAACAAATTGAAGTAGCCCAAACCAAATATTTCTGTTATTTTCTGACAGTTTCTCTCCTTCCCGCAAGAGCACAGACACTTCTTTTTTCTTTTGACGTGAAGTTTTTGTGACTTTTTGACAGATTTTTTTTTTGTTTGTTTGTTTCCTTTGGTTGGCTAGAAGTGTGGGGTTTTGTAATATCTTTAAGAACAAATATTTGGAAACTGTCCTTTATCATTATAGAAAATATTATAGAATCATTTTGAATATTTCTAAATAATTTTGATCAGTTTCATAAAATCCTTGACTAATAATTAAAATGTTAACTTTCTCTTATGAAAAGGAATTAAATTTCCATTATTTCCTTAAGAAGTTGATGAAGGTTTTCTGAGTTTTTCAGAGTTAATTGTGTCTAGAAATCTACATGTTCCACTGCAAAGACAATACAAGATTAAACTTGATGTCAAGTTGACTGATATTTTATAAAAACAGCATCAGTGGTGCACTGTAATTATGGCAATTCATTTAAAATTATAATTAAATTCTGGGGAAATACCAAGCTAATAAATATTTTATACAGTCAGAAAAAAAAAAATCAGGAAAAAACCCCAAATGAAACCAAAACAAAAAAACCCACCACCACCACCACCAAACCCCAAAATGCAGCTGGTAAGGCATTTTATTTCTAACCTGTTTCCACTTTACAAAATGTACACTTTCCTTCGAATGAGTTCATTCTTTTGTGTGCAACTGCTTTCACTTCACTTAAGCATGTCCAGTTAGGTGAAATCACCAAATATACTAAAATCAAAGTCCAAAGTTTAACATTGAGTTCTACACAGAGACAATATGCCTTGCTGTGAAGCTTTTCTCTGTGTGTATGGCTCTGTGTGTACATTTCTTTTAAAAAAAATAACAAGGGTTATGTTACACCAGAAAGAAAAGCCCATTATATTAGTTATGAGTTTCGAATTTTGTTCAGCAAATCTTCATTGCTGAATATTGGATTAAGACTCATACAAATGTGCATTTCCTAAAGACCTAGCCCCTCTCTGAATTTAAACAGTTAAATAAACATTACTGTTATGTAACTCTATTACTCTCATAACATAATTGTATGACATTGCTTAATTTGGTTTCTCCATTTCCCTAGTACCACTGGAAATGTCCTTTTGGAAATGTTCCTTTGTATTTTGGTGATAAAATCCTTTTCACACTCTGTCTTCCTTCTTTCCTGCTGCAAACCCAGGGTATACATGACTTTGGAGAGAGGCTGTTCCTCCTGCAATATATAGTCAATGCACTGGAAAAAAGAATGCATCTGTCCTAATTCAACTCCAGCCAGCAACTAAGCATGACCCAGATGATCACTCATCAGCAGGATGAGGGACCAGAATCAATTGTGTATTGTGAAAACTCGGGTTGAGACAAAAACAGTTTAATAATTGATAGAAAATAAAATTAAAATAATAATTAAATAATTATGAAAATAATGAAAATAATTTTTAAAAATTATGAAAAGGAAAATAGCAAAGAGAGAGAAGTTAAACTCTGGAAAGACAGGTAATGTAAATTAAAAATATCGCTCACCACCAACAAACCGATGCTCAGTCAGTCCCCAGGTAGTGACCCCTCCTCCAACCTTCCTCTTAATGTTACTGATGATCATGACATCATATAGTATGGAGTATCCCTTTGGTCAGGTGGGGTCAGCTCTTCTCTCTGTGTCCCCTCCCATCTTCTTGTGCACCCTAGCCTGCTCCCTGGTGGGGTTGTGTGAGGAGCAGAAAATGTCTCGGCTTTGTGTAAGCACTACTCAGCAGTAAATAAAACATACTGTATTATCAACACTGTTTCCAGTATAAATTCAAAACATAGCCCCATACTAGCCACTATGAAGAAAATTGACTTTATCGCAGCCAAAACCAGCACAGCATCCAAGAAACACTGGTTAAATCTGCAAGGAAAGAATCTCTTCTAAGGCTAATAAAATATCATATTACAGGACAACATCAGTATCTTCTGGGTTGTACTGCTTCTCCATAACAGTTTTCATTTGGTGGTTCTTTGCTGGCCTTTTGTTTTGCCTGTCACTTTAGTCATCTTCTCTAAGGGGTTTCAACAAAGGTGAAGTTAAATTCATGTGTAGGATGTGAAACTCTCAGAAGTTTCCAAGCGGTAAGGTTCACAAGACCAGGTAGGAATCAGTGCACAAACCATGTTGGTTTTGCTCAGGTTGACAGAAGTGTGCCTGCATTAAACTTCAGACACAAAACTGATATAATGACAACTCCTCAGCATGATGAGGATGCAGACCCTAAGGCTGGGAAAGACTTGCAAGAATGAACTGTGAGTTGCAAGCTTCAGAAATCAACAGTAGTAAGAGATCTGGAACACATGACATATGACAACAGATGCTGGTTTAATTTAACATGGAAAAGAAAAGGCCAGGGTGGACTTTGTAGCTGCCTTCAGTAACCTGTTATTAAGGTGGTGGGGCCAGAACAGAGGGAATTGGCCAGAGGACAAGAAGCATTGGCCACAAGTTGCAACAAGAGAAATTCTGATCATACATAAGAAGAAAAAATTTTCATAAGAAGAAAAAATTTTCATAATGAAGTTACCAGATACCCAGAACAGCAGTGGAGTCTTTAGAGAGTTGCAGAACTGGATGAGGCACTGACAAAACTGATCCCATTATGAGCTTGGCCATGCTTTCAGGAGGAAGTTGTGTTAGAAATGTCTAAAAGTCCTTTCCAATCTATGATTCTGAGACACATTTAAAGGCCTTTCACTAAAACATTATTATTCCTTATCTGTACTTAGGTAGAAAAGGGATCACATGGTCCAGATTACTCAAACAAGAAACATGAAGTCTCTGCAGAGGGAAAAAAATGGCAAAAGGCCATGTAGAGGGTCTTTGCAATTATTTGAGATTCTGAGCTCACTGCTTTATCTCCTAAGAGTAGGGAAAACAGATCCCAGCAATGAGATTTCATGTTTAATTTTATGGAGTGTGTTGTTTCAAGTTCATTAGAACAACTGAAAAAAATATTATATAAAGCAGTTTTCTAAGGAACTTAGGTTTTGTTGAAACCTCATTACTGGCTAGTCTCTTTTCAGTGAAGTCCTTTCTATGTCCTTGCTGATAGTGATATTGTAGTGCTTAGCAATGGCAGCTATTCATAAAGAATTGGTGAGAACATCTGTTGTCTTTTGACAAAATGTAAATTATATGTGTGTGTTAAGGATTAACAATTTGAACAAATGGACTTTAAGAGCAATACCTGATACTCATTCATCAAGACCAGTTCACTGTTAGTCCAGTGTGTCTGATCTCAGAGGAGCAGAGAAATATCAGCTCAAGACATTCCTTTATATAAGAAATACTATCTAATAACATTGTAGTCTGGGGCATATAATGGTCTAGTTAGTTATCTGAGAGACAATTGTGGCAGGCTTGGGGAGGAGTGGCTGGAGAGCTGCCAGTCAGAGAGGGACCTGGGGGTGTTGATTGACAGCTGGCTGAACAGGAGCCAGCAGTGTGCCCAGGGGGCCAAGAAGGCCAATGGCATCCTGGCTTGTGTCAGCACTGGCATGGCCAGCAGGGACAGGGAAGGGATCTGACCCCTGTACTCGGCACTGGTGAGGCCGCACCTCAATGACTGGGTTCAGTTTTGGGCCCCTCACTACAAAAAGGACATTGAATGACTCGAGTGTGTCCAGAGAAGGGCAACAGAGCTGGTGCAGGGTCTGGAGCACAGGTCGTATGGGGAGCGGCTGAGGGAACTGGGGGTGTTTAGTCTGGAGAAGAGGAGGCTGAGGGGAGACCTCATCACCCTCTACAAC
>NW_020799144.1:8980789-8986749 GCF_003259725.1 Athene cunicularia | reverse complement strand
TGTTTCCCTTTCAGAATGGTTGGCTTGACAAACAATATGGATACTTGTAAGCAGGGAAGAAAAGTCCAGGGAATACTATAAAGTTTATTTTATTTTGGTTTTCGCATGTTTCTGGATAGGCATTCAAACCAGTGTCTCAGTTGTAACCCAGCACCTGTTGTCCAACTCCTGGGAGAAAGTAACACAAGTAAACAATGATTTGTAGAGGCGATATGGTAGGAAATTTCCTGAGACTGCATGGAAAAATTGTACTTCTCAAAGCAAATACTTCTTAGAACAAATAAATAAGAGGAAATCTATAGTAGGGCCTGCTGAAGGTTTGCGGCAGGCCAGCACAGACAACAGACAAGTTGAACTCTGTTACATAAAGCATGCTCGGAGCCCCTTCCCGTGTGGCTTTTGAAAAGTGATCCCTTAGCATGTCAGGAACTCCAATGCAGCTGTGACTTACCGTCCTGTTGGGAAGAGATGGAGGAAAATCAGTTTTAGGAATTTGCTGCTTGCCTAGAAGTAAACAAACTAAAGCACTCTCAAGAGGGCAGATCAAAATTTGAAGATTCAGTTAGAGCTCAGGGCATAACTTTAGAGAGGGAGAAAGAGATTAGTATGTTTGGGGATCCACTCTTCGGTTTGGTTCCAGTGCATAAGAAAATAAACCTTTGTCTTAATTTCTAAATGCATTCCTGAAAGGCTAATACAAGAGAAAAATATCCTGAAGAGTTTTTGTCTCTCTTCATCCACCTAAAACTTCTTTTATTCTTCCTCCTCATCCAACCTCTAAAGTGGAAGGCAGAGGAGAGGAGACACTTGTTCATTCACATCAGCTGACAGTGGACAGTCTGATAGTGGAAAGCAAATCAGTGAATCAGAAGGAATCTTAGTTATGCATCAAATGTTCGGTTCTATAAAAACCACACCTGTGCAAATCTGTGTTTTTCTAGCTGCAGTAGAATTATCTGCCCTGGACTAAGGCAACTGACTATTAAAGTTGTGTCATTTCTATCAATGGAAAAATAACCTAGCTTCCCTGACTGATGCCTTCATGGTGTCATTTGCACTGTCAAGTGATATTAAAGGGAGGTGGTGTCACGGTGAGATGGTAGCTCAGATGGTACCCAGAGCTGTCTGGGCTTGAACAGCTCCTTCTTCCTTTGGTTCTAAAAGCTTTATGAAAGCTTTCCATAGCTCCCAGTACAGTAATTCAAGATGGTTCAGAGTGTTGACCCAGACAGGATGGCAATACTGCCTCCAAGGCAATAACGGGGATGATTCCAGAGAGGTTTGCCTGGAGTGCAACACCAGTTCTGCTTCAGAACTTGAAAATTTTTATTTCCAGTGCTGTTTGTGGAAATGCTACAAGGCCATCTGTCTACAGAGTGCTGGTCCACAAACATTTCTGCCTTCCTTGGACTATGGAGCTCTGCCGCGTGTAATTGAATACATAAGCCCCGATGTCAGTAATCCTTACTCAGGTGCTTTGGTGTTTGTTTCTGTAGACAGACTGATGTTATCGAGCTGCATTGAGGCAACAGGGCTGTGTCTGCCTCATTACTGTATTTCTGACTAATCCTGTGGAAACCAAGGGTCATTTCTCACATAGCAAACCACTGCAGGATGGAAAGAGAACAAAAGACTTAACTGGAAAGCTGTTAAGTCTCCCAAATATTTTTGAGTTACAGTTTATGAGGGTGCCTGTGGCAACTGAGGCATGGACTCTCCATGAAGTGCAAAAGGAAAGACCCTTTATTATTACAGTAATACATACTTATGCTATGGTTAAAACTCTTAATTCATAATTAGCAAAGCAGCAATTAGACAGTGTCCTGGTTCAGCTAGGTTAGGGTTAAGTTTCCCCAGCAGAGAATGGGGAAGGGATCTCCAGGCGGGTTATTCATACCATGCGGATGTCAGGTCCAGCGCAGGAGTGTGGGAACTTTTTCATTTGTGGATTTTGTCGTGGGGACCACGCAAGCGAGCTGTCTGTATCCTTGTGGTATTTCTCTGTATATCATTTGTCTTGTTCACTGTTATTGCTGTTTATTATTGTTGTCATTGCCACTGTTGTTGTTCAGATGGCTTATCACACTGCTGTATTAAATTCTTGTTATTTTAACCCGGGTTTGTGCCTCACTGCCAGCCTGATCGGCTGAGGGTGGGGGAGGGACAACGGCAAAGTGCTCTCCGGTCCCAGCAGGGCTTAAAACCATCACAGCAAGCTATCTATCCTCCTATCAGCGTAAGACCACTCTAACACACGCTGTGCAGACCAATCACCTTCTTGTTCATGTGCTGTTCACACAGTGGTAACTTCTCACAGTTCAGTGTTGCAGCCGTCGGTTATTTTTCCCTGCTGCCTTGGCAGAACTTGGCAGTTTCTTATCTTTCTCCCAAGGCCTCTTTCTCATCAAGGCCTAGCTGCTTCTCAGGGGCTGCACAGAGCTGACAGGCTGATGTTGACTTGCTTCTCTCCCACAGCTGCCTTCAGTCCTTTTCTAATTCTATTTACCTGCTCTCTGGCACCTTTCTCATTTGTCAGGGAGTGCTTCTGTTCACAGTCTGCTCCTTATTATACATTCCTTTGCAAGAATGAAGATTCCTCAATCTTCAGATAATATGTGAGCACATTGAAATAGTGATCAAACACATTTCCATGCATTCTCCTCTAAAACAGTCTCTGTGAGGGTTTTTTGTGGGTTATTTTGTTTGATTGGGTTTGTTTGTTTGTTTGTTTGTTTGCTTTTTTTTCCCCTCAGATCTCTTATTAGAAAAAAAGAGTCTCTCCTCCTCCACTGACCGAAGTTCTCTTGCAGACCTTATTTGTGTCATTTCTGGTTACTTATCATTGTTGAATATATGTTTGAATCTTGTTGGGATAATGACTACAAAAATGCATATGGAAGCTTCTTGTACTAGTGGTAGGGCAGATAAAATACCTTTTATTTTTATAAAATGCTTTCAGTTTTTTTTTTTTTTTTTTTTTTTTTTCTTTACTGTTCACATTCCTTTCTGAAAATGTCTCTATAGAGAAATGAGGCAGAGGCTCGGTTTACACATTTGTTTACATATGGATGAAGTCCAACTCTTCCCAGAAAGCACAAGTCATTCAATGTTCCTAGGTCAACTCAGGCAAAAGAGAAACAGTTAACTGCTGTAACTGAAACTAATAGTTGTCTTGAGTTCGAGTGTAAAATATCTAAAATAAGACAGCACACATGTTCTTAAGTGGAGCATCACTGGTGGGAGGAAAGCGTCCACAGCTGCACCTCCTTGGGGAATAAGTTAGACTGCCAGTCTTATTGCCTTGAATTAATGCCAGTGATAGGAAACATTAAAATGATCCATGTATCTTCTTCTGATTCTTTGCTTTCCCCTCCTTCATGCTTTATACACTGACTGTTCTGCTTCTTTTTGGGAACTTGGAGGTAGTTGTTCATGATTTATTTCCCTGGGGTAGGGGTTAAATCTAATTTGGCATGATTTCTTTGGTGGTTACCAAAAACCAGACTGTACTTACAAATGCATCTACCAAGCAAGCAATGGCTGAAGCGAATTTGAAAGTAGGAATATTTAATTTTAGCATGTCTGCCATTGGCCCATGTAAATAACTGATGATACCTGAGCAAAATTACAAGGTTTCATTTTTGTGTGTACACAGAGTAAGAAATATAGCCAAGCATATAAGTATATACATCATTAGAGAGTTTCAGAATAGTCATTTCAGCAACCTTTTCCTACTTAGACCAGCCATTAAAGCATTCCTTTTTTTCATTTGCTAGCACTTTTCCCTTGAAATGAAAAGCAGATCAATTAAGATGATGCATGTAGACACACTTCCCCAGTTACAAGAACAAAATGACCTTTGAGACTGTGGTCCATAAAGGACATATTATGAAGATTCCCACAGCCATAAATCCCGAAAGAAAGTCACTCCTGAGGTATGAGTGTGTCTGGGGAATGAGCATGGGTAGGCACACAGTGTAGTTCTGAGAAATACAAAAAAATTTGTTTGCTCTTCTATTTTTTAACTTTTGTGATCTCAATTCACTAGCCAGTTTGTAAAAGGTGAATGTGCAGCCTGCTAATGCTGCATGACCCTGACACCTACACCTCACTCAGAAGCCTTCTTCTGCAAGCCCAACTCTGTGCATGCAAGGTCCTTTATTAATGTGGGTAATTAGATTTTACTCCAAAACACAGTCCGTGTGAATGAAGCTGGCTTCTGTTAGACCAGATTTGGTAAAGTTTGCCACTTTGGTAGGAACACTCAAAATGAAGTTGTGCACCTGGAATTGCAGAATAAGTCAGGTGAGAAGGGATCTCGAGAGCTCTCTAGACCAACCTCCTGCTCAACTTATCATCAGCCATGATAAGAGACCAGGTTGCTCAAAACTGTGTCCAGTTAGGTCTTGAAAACTCCAGGAAGAGTGAGTTCACAGCCTCTCTGGGGCAGATGCACAGTAATTTCAAGTTAGAATCTTGTTGGTTACAGAAAAGGTCTGACCTGTGAATGAAAGTCTCACATCTAACCATGGTGGAATGGGAATGCTGATTTATGAATGGTGCACTATGAAAGTTCTTTCTGTTGGACTGAGATTTCAGACTGATTTAAAGACCAGAGTAGTTAGAAATTTTTGAAATCTAGCATTTAACTGTTTGTAACTGAATGTTTACAGATACCGATCCAGATCTGCCTGTAATGTGATTAATATCAAATACCACCCTTGGAGTTGATACTAAAAACCAACTTGTACTAGTGGTTTTGTTTTCAAAGGTCCAATGACAGGTGAGGTTACATGTATCTAACAAAATTAGACATATTTCTTAGATAAAGTGACAATGATTTAAGAAGAGATCACAGGATTTTACTCCTGTCTAGAGATCTCTAGAGTTGAGTAAAAGGAAAGCTGGCCATGCTTCTTCATATACACTTCAGACAGTGGGAAGGGGTGAAAGTCAGAGTATGCAGCTGTGAAGAGAACTGTGCCGTCCATGTTAGGAACAATTCAGAAGACTCTGTTCAGTGACATGCTGAAAGAGAGTGCTTGTAGGCTGGAACAGCCCCAAAATTAGCTTTAGTGTAGAGATGAGACCTCATCTCCCTCACTGACCTCTCATAACGCTCAAGTGCTGCAATGTGTCTCACAGGAGTTTTACTTGCTCTAAGCTTTTAATGAATTGCTTTTTCCTTGCTCCATGTTTCATCTTGACTTGTGAATTCAGTTCTGCATTTAAGTACTCTAAAACCTCACAGAAATCTATACATCATTGTTATGGACAGACAAACTGTCATTTAAACATCTACCCTTCCTGACCCTATTATCTCATTTCTAGGGAAAGAAATTTCTCTCACTCTTGTCCCTACAGTACTGTCAGTTTTATGTTCTATCTTTCACCTTTCTAGAAGGCTATGTAGCTAGAGTTTCTCAACATGTTGAAAATGCCTAGACAGAAATTGGGTATTGTCATTGTCCCTGGAGCAAATTATGACTTAGCATGTTCATATTTCTGAGGCAACAGGATGGGATGCAGAAAGATCCTATAAACCAAAACACAACACTGACACATGCAAGGGGTATTCACCCACTAAGATATATGACTTTGGATAGCCTTGTCCATTTATAAGAATTCAAAGATTTAAAAGAATAGGAAAGAAAAATTTGTAGGTGAATGTTCCAAATTAATGCATTTGAGCTCAAAGGAAAAGTATGTTTTTGCTTATGGGTGGTTAATAAATTCACTGTAATGCATTCACACTGTGCATGTGGGTTGGTTTCCATCAATTTCACTGTATTTCCTGCATAGGAACATCAATCAAATTTAAGCAAGACAAATAGTTCTTGCCCACAGCAAGGAGGAGAAACTGTATTAATCGTTTAGATGATGAGATCTGCTGCATGCTGAATTCTTTGTTCTGAACTCAGTTTGCTGTGCAGTAGTGACAGGCTGAGAAAGAGCAGGAC
>NW_020799144.1:8928770-8980739 GCF_003259725.1 Athene cunicularia | reverse complement strand
AAAAAAACAGACTAATCTTGCTGTGAGTTGTCTGATATCACCTTTGCCTTTTCAACCTTGAAATGACACAATTCTTTTTCTTTTAGATTAAATTCCACAGATATTAAGGATTTTACACTGGGAAACAGGAAGTCTGAAATCTCTACTTGGTGCATTAGGTGACCGGAATAATGTGAATACATCTGGCGCTATTGCAAAGCTCTGCAAACACCTGGTTGGAAAAGTCTATTGAACAAAATGGGGCTTTTCTAGAAAAGAGTATAAAAGGGGGCAGATTCTTAAACACAAAATAAAATAACCCTAGAAGAAAGAGATAAGAATAAAAATGTTTAGGGGTTTCCCAACTGTACACAACCTTAACTTTTTAAGTACATTCTAAATTAATTTCATATGTTAACACTGTTTCTGGCTTTCAGAGAAACTTGGGTTTGAGCATTTGATAAAAAGGAATATTTTTCAGCTGTAGCTGAAAAATAAAGATTCTGACTTTCTCATAAAACGATTTTCTAAATTGTGGTGAAAATGGCATTAACATGACACTGATATTCTGTCTGGGGCTGTCCCTATACTACTAGAAGAAAGGAATGAATGAATGAATGAATGAATGAATGAATGAATGAATGAATGAATGAACAAGAAAAAATTGATGAAGGGAGAGGACAACAGAACTATTTGCCCTTGCACTTTCTCCCACCCTTACGTTTGATACAAACTTCTTTAATCTTGAATCTCTGATGGATTTTATGCAGAATCTCTCAGTCCACATGGTGCAGTAGACCACTGCTCATCTATTTATTTTGTTTCATCGGATTTAAGGGCTCACTCAGTAAATCATACTGTTGTGGGGGATTTGGGAATATGCTCTGGTTTGTATCCTCAATTAGGAAAGGGAAGGTAGAGCTTTGTATGTGGATTGGTGCAGAAGAGAGAGAGAGGGCACTGCTTGTCTTTGCAGGCACTGTGGTAACATAAACAGCATTTCACTTTTTCTCCACACACCCTCTACAGTTAACACCTATGAATAAATGAAATACCCTCTGGAAGGCATAAAAATAATGAAAAATTTGAAAACGCACAGGGAGAGTGTGTGTGTGAAATATTTGTTCATGCTTCCCTTTGCTAGTACCTGTGAGTACATTCTCTCTCTAATGAAGTGCTGTGGAATTTCCTCTGTATATTGTACTGAGTCCAGGAGCAGCTACACAAAACCAGCACTTTTGGGAGGTGCTTGAGACTCAGGTAGGTGGGCATGTGAGAGTAAACTACTTCAGCACTCTGGGAGATGACAGATTATCCTGACTTCCTATTATCAAAATATGACGCATTTTCTAAGATCCTATTACTAAAATGAAACCACACTTATTATGCCTCTTGACAGGTTTTAACATTTTGTTCTGAATGCCAAGTTAATTTTGGCTCGTAATTTTAATCTTTTCATCTCCCCAGAGAGAAACACTCTCTTTACAGAATATCTGAGAAGACATAGGTGTAAAAACAATTATGTGTTCATCAGGAAACCAGGCTTAAAATACTTGAGGGTTTTCCTAGGCATACTGGGGGAAAAAAAAAAAAAAACAAAAAAACCAAACACCTATCATTAATTTAAATATGCAGATGTAAGAGAGGGAATCAATATGATTCAAGCATGAGCAACTGCTTAGAGCAACAGACTCTGTGTGTCGGTCCTGGCTCTTTCACTTTCCTTCTTTCCCCGTAAACTGTGGTCCCTTGTCCTGGAACATCAGTTCAGTTTTAGAGGTCCAAATGAGAAGACTTGACTTACTTCTCCTTCTGCATAGCATTATGACTTACCATATCATTGTTCTTGTAACATAAAAAATGTTTTAACTGATCCATTCAAACCACAGGCAGAAATGGCTCATAATTGTTAATCAGGTCATCATAACGCAACACTTTCAATAACTTTTTTTTTTTCCCTATAGCACTGGTAGGGATTGGCTAATCTGAATCCTGTGTGACTCTAGTGTGGGAGAGTAAATGTTTTTGCAGACTTAGAATATCCATAGTCTGCAAAGCATGAAGGGTAGGAAACAGACACCAGCTCTGTGACTGTTCCTCTATTACACAAATACAGTAGGCTATGGGGACTGAAGATAAAAATGGCACCTCAAGCTGATGATTTGTTCAGTTTCCTTATCCAGTGACAAGGAATGAGTTTAAAAGATCAGTGCTTCCATTTTTGTGCTGTCATAGGCAGGTCTTGTCCACTATTTAAAAGTGGACAGGGCAGGGAGGGAGCAGTGTGAAAGAGGTCTGAAATTTAACTAAATATTTTCACTAAATGTTTCTGAAATCCTCTGACATCACAAATACAAAAATAGGCATTGACATGTGCAGACCTGGCAGTCGTTGAACAGCTATGAGAAGAGGGAAATGTTGATACTCTCAATGCTGCCAAAGAAAGAACCCAGCCAAAGGAAATGCAACCAATCAAGACTGACATTTCAAAATAAAATTATCTGTCACAACACTTAATAAAATCAAATTATTTTGAATTATTGACCAAGTTAATCTATGTACATAATCTTTTTCTGTTCAGTATTTTGAAAGAAAAATAAATGTTTCTGTAAATAAAGATCTGTACTTAATATTTTATTCAAGTGGCAAAAATTTTAATGTGGAAACATATGAAATGGAAATTGTGATTTCTTTCCTACAGCTATATTTAATACATTTAGGCAGACATATTTATATTATATTCTTATAGAAGTCAATAGAACTGGTTTGAAAATGAATAAAACACAAGAAAATGTCACATTTTGCAGCTGCAATGAATGAGGACAGTATTTCAAATTGTATGTTCAGGTGTTATTTGCCACAGTTGTGTTCATCTGCATTCACTGAATAAACATACATTCTGTTAGAAACTAAGTCCATTTTTAAATCTACTTGCTGATGGGAGAGCTTACTGAATCAAGCTCGGTTTTTCCCTTATTCATTACTGTCCTGTTAACTCTGCCTATTTTAACGCACCATCTTAACTTGGGAACTCTTCACAGAAAGAACCATTTCCTTCAAGGCTACCCAAGCTTCTGCTCAGGAGTTGGTGCTGGTCAAAACAAGAAAAATCAGGCACGGCATTGCTCATGAGCAAAGTGAACAATTGTGTTGCCTGAAGGGGCACTTTTGTTCTGACCAGAGGATGATGCCGTTACTGTGCAGCCATCACATTTGAGTTACTGCAGCACCCTGCCCTGCTGAGGCCCCTGTAAGGCTGGCATTGCTCTGTTCACTCAGAGAACTGAGCCAAAGTATCTTTATTTCAGAGAACTTTAAATTGGACTTTGGCTGCCAAGAGTTGCCAGACCATCCAGGGCCAACCACAAGTATCAGAAAATAGCCAGCATACTTCTCCATTAGCAAAGTAAGTTCAGAAAATCGTGTGCTGGCTCAGGCTGATGTAAAGAAATTATTAGACTTCTGGAGGAGATCAAGTGGCAGGCGCAGAGCCTGGTGACTAGGCTTCTTCAACACGTATTCGGAAGGGTAGGTTTCTTTCAGAGCTGTTGTATCCTTTACTTACGACACTTCTCAATACTTAATGATTCTGTAACTACTTAGATCCCTGTGATCTGTTGCTTCCCACCCTGGCAGAAGACAACCTACCTCTTGTTAGACCAAGGACAGAGTTTCCTCAACACTGGCAGTTTTGTTCACTGTTCTACAAAGAGAGTGGCAGTGTCCTTCTCACATCAGCCTGGTTCTTCCCAGAGCTACATCATACCCAGCAACTGGGAAGCTGTCCTGTTTCAGTACTGTGTAACAGAAAACAGAGCAGTGTGCATAACAGTTCTATGTCAGATAGGAATTTTTTTTACAATAAAATGTGTTTTTTCAGGGAAAGAGTTGCTGGGCATTGCAGACCATTGGTCTTGCAGGCCAGACTTGACAATGCAGTTAACTGACAGGGAATGTGGGAAGTTCAACTGTATAAATGAGATTTTGTTTACCCTTCTTGTACTTTCTGTATGATGTGTTATCTTTTACCATGGATTTAATATTTGTCTCCACATCTTCACAATTAAGTAAATCCATGTATAGTAATCAAACCCAACTGCTCTTTGGCTTTAAATAGTTAACCTTCTTAAAAGATTCCCTTTGGCAAAAATGCTTTAATAAAAGTAATTTCAATCCTCCCTCCCAAAGAAGGGAGTGGGAAAGAAACATCTGGAAACATCTGGACAGATCACACATCCAATGGGGTAAGGTCACTCCTTGCTTTTACTCAAAACAACAAAACCTCTAAATTGTGGCATCAGTGCCCCCAGCAGGCTGACTGATGGTGGGAAATGGAAAGGGAAAGGGAAAGGGAAAGGGAAAGGGAAAGGGAAAGGGAAAGGGAAAGGGAAAGGGAAGTTCTGAATTGAAATTAACATCTAGGATCTCTCAAGTAAATTAAAACAATTCAGATTTGGAGATGCTGATAAATATATCAGTAAACAAGAGTTTTGAATCCTCTGCTTACCTTCATCATTCCATCGCAGGAAAGTTCAGATATAGCATACTCTAGCACACACAGTGTAGCAGCAAAAACAAGCTCATAAAGACAGAAATAATTCAGAAATACTGTTCAGAAACCCTAACAAAAACGCATACATGGTGAAATTTCCATTTTAATCTGAGTAGAGAGAACAAGGCACAAGTAAATATGAAGTCAGAAACAGTTTCAGAGCAATGAAATGGGTTTTCATTGCAACCTTACTACTTTTACCACAGAAGTTGCATTTTAAAGCAAGATAGAAATTCTGAATTTAAACCAAGTGTGTTTTTAAAAACTATCTTCATTTAGTTAAGGTATGCAGTTCTTATGGAATAGTGCTGAAGGTAGGACACCTGTAATCTGTTAATTTTCTCTTTATTTTATTGGTTAAATTATTTTAAAATAAAATTATTCTAAAGAAAGTAAGTTTATTTGAAATTTCCTATCTCTGGCTGTGATTTTATCTTCCGTTTGATTATTTCAAATAAGAGCAGGCAGGTAGTGGGTGACTCATTCATCTGACAATACCTGGGAGGACTTCAGGAGCTGCCTCTTTCAATCTGAATTTTCCCTTTGTAACAGCCTTTCTACACATAAATGAGTGATGAGAAGACAGGATGCAAATGCATCAAGAAAAGGTTTTAAGTTCTTCTTTCTCCATTTCTCCTTTTTTCCTTAGAAGGAAACCAAACAATAACTTTTACATTGCTAATTTGAACTTTCCTAGAGGTTTTACTGTTTGAAAGATCCTGATGTCTGCTCAGAAGACCATCTAAGATGTCTGTCCTGTATGAAGTGACTTAGATGCCTCACTCAGTGCCTGTGCTTAAGTGTTTCCATCTTTTGGACTTCAGTTTATGCAGCCTGGATCATCTTTCTTGCAGTATTTTAGACCATCATATTTAAGGAGGAAATCACAGGAATTTTTTAAACTATGAGACTCAAGAACATAAATGATCTCTTTTCTGAAGCTTTACAACTATGATTTAAAGACATTTGTGGGGGGTTTCTATCTTTTTAATTACCTAACATACAATAGCCTACTCTGTTCAAACAAGTTATAGCCATTGTTTCATCGTACTGTAGCAATGCTCCAAAGAGCTAACCGGCCCAAGCATGGTGGTTCACACCAGTGTATTACCACAAGGAGACAGTGAAGTTCTAGTGATTCACACAGAGGAGGCAGCCTGATTCATTAAAAAATCAGATAATGAAATCAGAAGATCTGAAGGATCAATATCGAAGTGCAATAGGCAATGCATTCAAAGTATGTATTTTTTAAGTTTGTAAAACAAAAGGACTAAAAGATGAAAACTTGCTGCAACAAAACTGGAACAGTCACAGTTCTGAAAACTAGTTTCATAGATCACATTCTATAAGTCAAACAATTTATCTGTTTTTATAAGTTTTAAAATATCTTACAACTACATAAATGGCTGACTTTCTGAAAAGAGGAAAAAAGAGTTTAAAAAGAAAGATTTTTAGTTTCTGGTCAATTAAAAAACGTTTGTCCCTAATAATAATAAGAATATGATACATTTTTCAGCATCATCCATATTTTTTTTGCATTAGTTCTAGAAATATGAGTTAATTCAAATGCCAGGGTTGTTTAATTTGATACAGTGTACTGGGTCTAAACCTATGAGTTTAATCAAAGAGGTGTCTTCTGTGTCCTCCAACCACGCAACCATCTGGTGTCCTTTCTTGTCCTAAGGAGCCCAAAACCAGGCACAGAACTTCGAAGGCAAGCTCACCAATGGTAGGCAGAAGGGAAGCAATCATTTCTTGTTAACAACTACAGATAACACTAACATTAAAAAAACTATAAATAAAAAGGTAACATTTGAAGTTTCATAGATCTTTTATATAGACGTTCTTGTCTTTTGGGGGGCTTGCTTATAATTTTTATTTATTTTTCTTGTGGGAAACCTAAAATCAATTCCTTAAAAAAAAAAAAAAAAAAAAAAAAAATCACCCATAAACAAACAAACAAACAGAACTGCAAACATCTTACATGTAAACACATCCATTTTGGGTATGGCGCCTTTTTATTTAGTAAGAACTACAAGCCTAGCCAAAACACTTCTGCAGACACAAAATCATTGTGTCAAGCTTAGATCATTAATTCCACTTTGTAAGTGAGGAAATGGTTATATTCAGATTCAATAACTTCTTTATAGTATCTGAAATGCTCTGTATAAGAAGTATAAAGCTGAACCTTATCTATTAGTTATAAATTTCTCTATGAATGAATCCTTCCTCTTTTCTGCATACATAAAAATAATTATTTCTCCAGAGTACTTTTGTCACTGGGCATCCCTTAAGAATAAATAAAACTGATTACCAAGATTCCTTTTGTTGAAAAACGGATGGCATTTAGTCCATTCAATGTGTGTTACTGCTGCTTGCTTAACAGCAAACCACTTCTAAAGTAGGATTTCTTTTTTTCTTGTCACCTGGGACATACAACAGTGTGATCTGACACCACTGGGGGAGATCTGAAAGTTGTCCTAAAAGAAAATATACAGTCCTTGTAAAAAATTTATTTAGCCTGGTATATGCTCTCACCAAGGAAACTTGTTGTGCCACCTGTAAGATGTTCCTGGAGAGTAGGGTCTGGGAGAGGGAGGGGCTTCTGTTTATTTCCCCGGTCCTCTTTTTCTGTTCTGGCTCATAATGAGCAAGTTTCACATTCATGCTGTCATAGACACTCAGGGAATGGTAAGGTAACAGAACAGACCTATTGTGTCCTCGGTTTTCATGGTTTGTTGGCCTTTTTTTTTTTTTTTTTTTTTTTTTTTTTTGTATATACAAGTGGTTAGGTTGAAATTGCGAAGAACAGAGGGTAAACATGAACTAACACAGTAGTGTCCTACATCTAGAAAACACCTGGGAGATAAGGCAAATAGATTGATTCCTTACTACTGTTTATAGGTAAGAAATAAACCTTGGAGTATCCAGCTGGCACTGGTTTCACTTATGCAATATGCTGTAAGAATTTTACACCAAAAACATTTCACAAAATTTTTAGCATGAAGAAATATGAATACAGAAAAGGAGGGTAAAAAACCAGGGGCGGTGCCAAATCCCAGGCACTCAATATGAGTCTGCAGCACGAAGCCACAAAAAAGGCTACAACTTTCTACTCACATTATTTATTTTCTCATCTCTAAAGTAGATCCTTCAACATGTGTGTTTGAAAAACTCTGCCACAGGGCACAAGCCATATTTTCCTCTAGGAGGAAAAATCAACCTCACATGACACAAATGAATTACAACTTTTGATCTGCTGGTGGTGGAAAACATTTGACACTACAGAGCTAAGTTTTTATATCATAGACCAAGTCTTTTACAGGCTAATGATACACTCAGCCAAAGTAGAAACAAAGCAACACAACTCTACCTACAGGCATGTCCACACTTAAAAATATTCCTTTCTGGCCTGAATCGCTTCTTTCTTAAAGTTTTTATCAAAACATCTTGAATAACATGGACAGATGAGCAACCTAAAGCAGTTAAATTTTATTCCAGGGCATTGACTGCCTGTTTTAATTTTTTACAGTTGATTAACAATCAAACATGCTGAGGCTGTGATTTGAATTATCGCCTTACAGTGTAATAAATGTATTTGAAGAATTAGTTGCTGTAGTCAGCCATAAGAAACATGTAACAGATGCAAGAATAAATCATCACCTTTGTTCTTTTTTAATTATTTGAGAAATGGTATGATGTCTTCATAGGTTTGGTTTGGTTTGGTTTGTTTTTTTTTTTAATCCTGTTCAAAAAAAGCCTTTTTCTTTTCTTTTTTTTTCTTTTTTTTTCTGGAACATGAGAACTTGTTGGTTGCCTTCATTCAGCACACTTCAAGAAAAATTCATCTGACTTGCAAAAAATATGTCATTTTATTACTGTGAAAGACTGTTCTTAGAGAAAATTTTGTTCCTCATTCTCATTTGCTTTTCTGTTTCAATCAGAAATTACAAAAAATTATTTTCTGGAACACCTCTCACTGTGCTTTGTGAATCAAGACTGAATTCCCTGGGCAAATTTAGAGCCGTGAAGTTCAATGGCAAACATATAACTCTGAAGTTTTAACTCTGTGGTTTACTATATTAAACTTGATTCAACAATCCAGGATTAATTCTTCCTTATTGTTTTACATAATGTCGTCAAGCAACTGAAACGTGATTGTAACTGCTCGTATAACATCAATCAATAAAACCATTAACAAAGTGTACCCAAGGGTGGTTGTTTTTCTTCTGTCATTACATTCAGTGCAAGGAGTAGGTTCTTTCTTTCTTCAAGTCAGTGCAGACCTACAGTCATATGTGCTATCTACCAGATAAATGGTAGAGTTTGAAAAGATGAGAATCCAATTGCTGTGACATTATGTGATAATGGGATCTTCTAAAAGCTTGGTCCAACACTTGCTCAGAGTTTGGTTTCAGGACACTTGTTCACAGTTAAAATTTGGTAGTATAACTGGTGGCTTTAAATGGATTCAGAGGTCAGTGAGTTAATGCAAGTTTATCCATTCTTATGTACAGCTGTGGTTAAATGTGGTTGAACATGAACAAACTACATTCTTACTACATAAGGACTCACAGGGTTAGTGGATCTTGGCTTCTTGCAATGAATTTGTGTATTCATAACAGAAAGCTCAGGGGATGTTCCTCTAATTTCCATGGGAAACAGAATATGTTCAAATGGGAGTGAAGTGCTGCATGGCTGGTACCACTGAAAATGCTCATACACGAGCTTACAATTTATTAAATACTTGAACCTGAAAGTCTGTGATAGAAGTTGCTGAATGGTTTTCTCAAAGCATTTTTTCTTATTGATAAGCCTTATATAGCACATTTTGTTGGAGTAAATTCTCTTTTAGGTACTTTAAGACAAGTCCCTGGATTATAAAATGTCTCTCCTAGGAAAGTCTGACTGGGAGGAAACGTATAAGCTGCCAACTTCCACCAGAACTCAGGCCATCTCTGTGAATTAATGGTTTGGCCGTAGGGAAAGCAGAGGTGACAACAGGCTTGGAGGGGAATGCTCCGCTCCTACAGCAGTGATGTTCCTGCCAGAAATTACCAAGTCCCCAGGACAGACTTTGAAAAGCTGGAATGTTGTCTTCCACTCTAGAAATCTCTTTCATCACATTTCTACTAGAATAAAAGGACACTTTAATAGAAATAGCAACAACATTGTTAGTTTAGTAATGATAACATGGGTGAATTGCACAGCAAAATAATTATATAATAGGTCCTAATACTTATGTCATTTACTGGAGCACTAAAAGAATCTCAGGGGATCTCTTCTCAGGGACTAGAAAATCATTTTTATGAGCATAACAGTTCCAAACCTCAAAATTGCTCCTTATAAGTGTAAATGAGATGTATCTAATGTCATTTTCTGTTTTCCTATTCTGTTGAGACTTCAACACATAAAATCACACTGCCAAACATTTTATGGTACCCTAGGACCAGTTTGAGTAGGCAACAAAAAAACTAACATGCAGAGAAGGTAGATACTAAATAACTGGACCTTCTGCTTTCAGGTTGGTCGAAAGATTTTGTTTCAGGTATTAAAATGAAATGTGGATATATTTATTGTAGTCCATGTATTGGCTCTTTTGAGAAGAAAAAGAGAAAATAAGGGCTGAAGAGAGGCACTAAGTGACCTAAAGTATTTCTGTCCTTTGCAGTTATTACCCTCAAGAAAAATTGGAGGTCTTCTATATACCAACCCCCTCCTCCCCAAAAAAGTGTGATGAAAGGCTGTATAATCTATCCCAAATTGGTGGGAATTAGTATGCACTGGAAAGTCATAGAAAATTGTATTTTTTTAATTATTTATGATTGTTATCATTATGGTACTCAGAGCTGGAGTTACTCCTCAGAATCACTTTGTGCTAGGTGCTGTATAGAGATTGTTAACTGTTGGTCTAGAATTGCAGAAGAATGGGGTCATATTGGGTTGTCTTAATCTACAGAAAGAAATAAATTATAATATTCCAGGTCTGTGCCACTATGAATATGTGATCTAAAGATGTAAATGAAGTTACATTTTTTTTTTTCCAATTTGCAAATGGGGATTTTAGAGAGTTAATGACAGTAAACTGGGCAGGCAGATTGATCATGGAATTAAACTCCTCTCTCCTGAGTCCCACTTCAGTTTCATTCAAGAATGAATTATATTCTACTGGTCTTATATGAAGTTATCTGTAGAGACATGTATTACATAAACGTAATACTTTTTGACCTCATACATATGTTGTAACCACCCTTTATGTACATAATGTATTACATACACACTGAAGAATTCAAGGCATTTAAATCCTCATTACATCTACATAAGTAGATTTAAACTGAAATAGGGTAGATTTAGATTAGATAAAAGGAATAAATTCTTTATTGTGAGGGTGGTGAGACACTGGAACAGGTTGCATCTGGATCCATGTGGCTGGCCATTCACCTCCCTCTCCCCCCTCTGGTAAGATAGGAGAGGGACAAGAGAAGAGAATTTGTGGGTTGAATAACAAGAAAGACTTTACTAAATATAACAAGAGAACAACAGTAACAATAGTGAGTTGAAAGAAAAATGGGTAAAACGCAGCAGTGCCTTACCGAGCGCGGCAACCCTCCCTCACAGCCACAATACCATGCTGCAAGAGAGAGATGGATGAGATCTAGGCCCCACCCCACCTGGGCATGACATCACATGGTATGAAATACTCCAATGAAAATTAACTCCATCCTGGTCAAAACCTGGACAGTTGCCCAGAAAGGCTGTGTCTGCCCCCTCCCTGGCAGTGTTCAAAGACAGGTTGGACGGGACTTTGAGCAACCTGGGCTGGTGGAAGGCGTCCCTGCCTGTAGCAGGAGGATTGGAAGTACATGGTCTTCTAAGGTCCCTTCTAACACAAACCATTCCATTATTCTAGGATAGTACAAGAGATCCAGCTCATTCACAGGTGTCAGAGCCATGATTTTTTTATGTGATGCTGGACAATGGGCTGACAATTGCACAGTCACTTGTCTGGTGGAACTCATGACACAGGTTCTCTAACTGGCAGCTTAGAGTGTGATATTTACAAATGTAAACTTCCCAGCTTTGTTGTACATTATGCATGTAGTCTCACAATGTAGGTTAAAACCTGTTCATTTTAGTCTGTTATAATTTGTTGCATTTTAATATTAATTTTGTTTTAAAATATATGTTCAAAGGATTAGCCCAAAGAGTTGTGGCTAAATCCGGTTGGTGGCCAGTCATGAGTGGTGTCCCCCAGGGCTGGGTGTTGGGGCCACTCCTGTTTCACATCTTTACTGATGATCTAGACGAGGGGATCGAGTGCACCCTCAGTCAGTTTGCAGGTGACACCCAGTTGGGTGGGAGTGTTGATCTGCTCGAGGGTAGGGAGGCTCTGCAGAGAGACCTGGACAGGCTGGAGACATGGGCTGAGCCCAGCTGGGGGAGTTTCACTGAGGGCAAATGCCGGGGGCTGCCCTTGGGCCACAACAACCCCCAGCAGCGCTACAGGCTTGGAGAGGAGTGGCTGGAGAGCTGCCAGTCAGAGAGGGACCTGGGGGGGTGATTGACAGCCGGCTGAACAGGAGCCAGCAGTGTGCCCAGGGGGCCAAGAAGGCCAATGGCATCCTGGCTTGTGTCAGCACTGGCGTGGCCAGCAGGGACAGGGAAGGGATCTGACCCCTGGACTCGGCACTGGTGAGGCCGCACCTCGATTCCTGGGTTCAGTTTTGGGCCCCTCACTACAAAAAGGACATTGAATGACTCGAGCGTGTCCAGAGAAGGGCAACGGAGCTGGTGCAGGGTCTGGAGCACAGGTTGTACGAGGAGCGGCTGAGGGAACTGGGGGGGGTTTAGTCTGGAGAAGAGGAGGCTGAGGGGAGACCTCATCACCCTCTACAGCTGCCTGAAAGGAGGGTGCAGAAAGCTGGGGTCTTTAATGATGTAATAAGCAACAGGACAGGAGGGAATGGCCTCAATTTGCACCAGGGAAGGTTTAGACTAGATATTAGGAAGGGGTTTTTTTACAGAATGGTTTGTTGGGTGTTGGCATGGGCTGCCCAGGGAGGTGGTGGAGTCCCCATCCCTGGAGGGGTTTAAGAGTCGGGTTGACATAGCGCTGAGGGATGTGGTGTAGTTGGGAACTGTCAGTGTTAGGTTAATGTTTGGACTAGATGATCTTCAATGTGTTTTCCAACCTGGTTGATTCTGTGATTAAGACTGGAATATGCAATTAGTTTCTCGAGCAACTCATATTACTGTAGCTAAATTAAGAATACACTTTTTTTTAAAGTGTGACTCTTTATTATACTCATAGTTTAGGAACATCACACAAGAGAGACCTTGAAGCACACAAAATAATTGCTGTGAGCTATAAGAATATGACTTCAACAGTAAAGGCAGATGTAGGTAAGAAGGCATACAGGTTTCCACTGCATAATTTTGGCGTTCCCTTCTCTCAGAATGTTCAGGATTATTTCTGAAGTTCATAAATATGTGTTATTCAAATATCTAAAGATTCTGCTGGATTGCTTCATGAAACTAGTAGTCCGCTTGAGGCACATTTCCTTCCTTCAGGTGCATGGGAAGATGATTTTTTCTCAGGTTGCAAGGGCAATGCAGTCTTGCCATTTTACCCCTGCCTGAAGCTATTCACCTTAATAAATGCATAAATGCAGGAAAATCTTCAAGAAAGTTTGCATTTAATTATTTAATTTTCTGTGAGTTTTATGCTTTACTTATTAAAACAAATATTGCCTCCAAATTAGAACAAATATAACACCCACGATAAGAATGTGAAATTTACTTACGGATTATGGGAAGTGTTTATGGGACATGTCTTTAAGAATCCCCAAAGCGTTAATGTGACTTAAAGATCTCATTGTAATTGTTATCGCCCATTTTAAGTGAATGCATATTTAACTCATAGAATATTTCTGCTAAAAAGAAAGATGGAGATTGGATGATAAGAAAGTGGACTGTAGGAAATATGTGAAAGCAATATAATGGAAAAAACATAGATAAAACGCTTTAAGCAGAAAATGCAAGAATCAAACTAGTGGTGGAATGTTGAGTGCAATAGAAGTTATATCTTTTCATGCAGTTTTGGAAATATAGCCACTTAGTTAAATTTTTTTGCTGTGATATTTATTTGTTGATGGTACAGTAATTCACGGAAACTGGTAAGAGCTGAGGACACTCACAACTGGCAGGAAGTATTCGTCAAGTGGTGGAGGAGTGCTGCCTGGTAGTGTGCAAAAGAGGGTTTTCTCTGAAGAAGATATTTGCCTTCTAATCCCAGCTATAAATCCTCACTCTGGTTCTCACTGAGCCTGGGAGGTTATTTACCATGACTTTTCCAAAGCTGTTCTGATTTTCACTTGTCCTGCCTCAAAATGGGGCTTTTAAAGTCTCAGCACAGAGCTGTGCTTTCGCTGCCATAACATATTGGATTAGTTCATCCCCCTTCAACCAGGAGGCAGAGGACATTGTTATAAACACACCTGTCTCTCCCCTCTCCTCGCGGCTCACTCTCTAACTGGTTTGCAGCATCAGATGTGGAGCTGCTCTCCAGCACACAGTGTGCACTGACACAAGGGGTGACAGCACCACGACCCACTGGACACTGATCCCACCTGAAGAGGAGTCGGTAGTCTTAGCACCTCTGTGCCAGGTTACCACAGCCAGGAGCTGAAAGATGATCAATCTCTCTCCATTACCAGAGAGAATGGTGTCTCCATGTCCTGGTTCAGCTAGGATAGGGTTAGGTTTCCCCAGCAGAGAGAGAGGGGGAAGGGATCTCCAGCCGGGTTATTCATACCATGCTGGCATCAGGTCCAGGGGCGGAACCTTTTTACCGGGTTCTTTGGTGGGCTTGGTGGCAAGAACCTCTTTTCCGTGACCATTTTGCGGTATTTCTCTGCATATCATTTGTCTTGTTCACTGTTATTGCTGTTTATTGTTGTTATCGTTGCTACTGTTGTTGTTCAGATTGTTTATCATACTGTTGTATTAAATTTCTTCTTATTTTAACCCGGGTTTGTGCCTCACTGCCAGACCGACCGGCTGCGGGTCGGGGAGGGACAACGGCAACGTGCTCTCCGGTCCCGGCAGGGCTTAAACCTGCACACTCCAACAGCAGGATCAGAGCTGGCACCATGATGGGAGGGTGTTAAGTTTTCTACAGGGATTCACATAGTTCAGGTGCAGGGAAAATAATGCAGTGCATTAAAGTCTTGGGACATCCTCACCAAGTCTCATGCCTGTTTCAGTGACCTTATTCTAGTAGAATATTATATAGACCTGCATGCAACAAATGGTCAGAGACACAGAAATCAGTGAAAAAGTTTGTTTCAGGCTCCCTTGGCTGTAAACTGAGATATCTACAGTGGTACTTCAGTAATCTATTACACTTCAAATTATTTTTTGTCATATAGATCAAATCTTGGCTTTTTTTCTCCCAATATTTCTTTTGTATTAGTAAAGATTCAGAATATTCAGAATAAATTTCAGAAATGCCTATGTATTAATGGATCCCTACTGGTAGAAGTGTTCTTACTATCTATTAAAGCCAGTGGGATTTGTGTTACATTAAAGGAGTGAGTCCTCTTTTCATGGAGTTTCCTGTGGTTTGTGTAAGATACCTGTTCACTGCTGGTCATTTACTCAAGGGAATAAACCAGATGATCCTTCCCACTCAGGATGATCTTTGCCACTCGCAGTGTTTGGAGTTGGGCTCAGCTTTCTTAGATGACCACACAGGAATTGAAACAAGGGTTTACAGTGTGAAATCCTGTTCATGTGAAATCCTTCGTGGGAGGGAGGGAGAAATACCAGATTTTAATGTGTGAATTTTCCTGCTGGTGTAACAAATAAGTGATTTACAAGCTGATGTAACAGTACTGGACTCTGAAGTTAATTTTAGACCAGACCAAAGTGGTTTGGCCCCTCAAACTTCACTCATTACAAATAATTAGAGAAGCTAGAGAAGGAACAGGAAAAAGTTGTAAAATTTTCTATTGATGTTGGATTTTTATTCAGTGTTTTTAACCACATTCGCTTTTTCACAGTGTAGTGGTCCTACAGATTCTCAAAGGCCACTTGCTGAGCTAAATTTAAAAGGTTGCATATAAGTTTGAGCTGGCAAAATGATGGTTCTTACTTCATCATCCTGCTGTTCATTCCATTTATGACATCTTCCAGTTGGCTGTTCTCTGCTGTTATTGAATTTTATCATTTGTAGGTTCATATCCAGTGATTGCAGTAAAACAAAATGATGCTCTGACTATTCACATTGTGAACTATTACAGTGCTGATGGTGGATAAATAAAGTTATGACCTTGCTAACTTCAAAGATGTGGTAAAATAATTTTACACAGTAAATTATGTGACTCCAAGCAGTCTTAAGTTCTGTTGTAATTGTAATTGAAGGGGGTTGAGAACAATCAGAAATAGTGTGGCATCTGCAAGATTGGGTATAAGGACTGTAGCGTGAAGAACAAAAATGAGTTAAGTGCTGAACCGTGTCATAAGAACAGACTTCATATTCTCAGACACAGGCAATCAGGCTCTAGCTACGTGACCTAGTGCAAGTCAGTTTGGTCTTGCAGTAGGAAATGGTGGCAGATGGGAACATACATCATTTAAGAGTTTCAAATGAAGACTTTTTTGCTTATTTCCATTCTCACAAGACTTTTAATACTTAAATAAAAATACTCAGCCAACAGACACAAACTATTCTTACCAGTGCTTTCCAAGTGGTTAAAACCAGGAAATTATCATACTTATAGTTTAAAACTGAAGTCTTGATTCAGCAATACTTCTAAGGTTCTCTGTATGTTCAATAGTAACCAGGGTCATCAAAGCTCTACATTGTTTTGTTGGATTCTCAGAAATTCCCTAATTCCATTTACTCTTTGCATGAAGGTATGTAGGTGGTGTGTCCTTCAGGTTCATCAGTCTTCAAATAAACAGGAATTCCTAGTGAAGCTAAACTAAACATTCCTGGTTGTTTGTATCAATAGCAGTTTGTTTCGTCTGATGCTGACACAATTTCTCCAATTTCCAGGGTGCTATGCAAGCTGAAAGTCTGGCCCATATCTGAAAAACAGCTAGAAACTAGATAAAGGTCATCTGGCAGCAATGTCCTGAAGAATCAATTATTTCATTTTATACATTGTGTGTGCAACAACATTGAAAAGGTTATTTTTCTTCAATAATTTTCTTTCTTAATAAGAGGAAGGACACGTAGAATATTAATTGGAGATTCCATGACCTGGATTCTTCATGTAACTCTGAGGTAATTTTATGTGAGAAATTTCTCAGTGAACATTTCCTCACCTGAAATCATGAAAAATAATGATGGGCTCCCTATCCTCACAAATTAACACTCACTGATCTCCCTTTTCTCTTGTGCATTTTTTACCATAGATTTCATCTTTATGCATTTTTTAGAAGAATATTTTGGGTGGAATTTTAATTTCATTCAGATATCTTGACATTTTTGCCCTAAGTTAAAATAAAATCATATGTATGTACATGTATATTCACACATGCATATATGTTTTTATATATATATTGTGTCTATATTAAACCAATAAAAATAATAAAATGTTCTTTGCCCATTTCTTAAAGCTGTACAAAAGTTTTAGCATGACTCTTTGCAAGAAAAAAACAAAGTAAAATTTGTACCAAGTATGAGCAACCAAAAACTTTACAGAAATACTCATCAAACTGGAAATGGGTGTAAACTGGAAATTCGCAACTTTGGTACTACAGGAGTGCTTCCTGTTGTGGAATATCAGCATTGCAACAATCCTGGTTTACTCAAGACTGTTAAGAAACAGGGGGAAAAAAGAAAATTACTTTTTAACTTCTCCCTATTCAGGTATTTGACAGCCTTCTCAGACTTTTCTACATATCTGTCCCTTCTATTTCCCTGTTTTGCCAGTTTGACATTATGATATTACTTGATACCCCTGTACTTGGCACTGGTGAGGCCACATCTTGAATACTGGGTTCAGTTTTGGGCCCCTCACTACAAAAAGGACATAGAGTTACTCAAGTGTGTCCAGAGAAGGGCTACAAAGCTGGTCAAGGGTCTGGAACACATGTCCTAAGGGGAGCGGCTGAGGGAACTGGGGGTGTTTAGTCTGGAGGAGGCTGAGGGGAGACCTCATGGCCCTCTACAGCTGCCTGAAAGGAGGGTGCAGAGAGCTGGGGATGAGTCTCTTCAGCCTAGTAGAAAGCAACAGGACAAGAGGGAATGGCCTCAAGTTGCACCAGGGAAAGTTCAGACTAGATATTAGGAAGCATTTCTTTACAGAACAGGTTGTTGGGTGTTGGAATGGGCTGCCCAGGGCAGTGGTGGAGTCCCCACCCCTGGAGGTGTTTAAGAGTTGGGTCGATTTAGAGCTTAAGGATATGCTGTAGGTGGGAACTGTGCTACTTGGACTAGATGATCTCCAGGGTCCTTTCCAAACTAGATGATTCTACGATTCTATGGTAATAAAAGTGGCAAGTAATTTCTTTTCCCAATCTCCCTAGGCATTCTCAGTTAACTGTTCCTCTCTTTTGATGCTTAATTTAAATATATGTTCCTGTATTCAGCTTGCTTTAAGTTTCACCAAATTTAGTTGTAGATATTCATAAATCATTTGAGAAAAGATTGTTTTGGAAGTATCTTTTCAGACTCCTGAAAACATTCAGCTGCTTCTAAGACTATGCTGCAACCATCTCTGAGTTTGGAAATGGGACAACACACTCAAACAACACCTCATGTTACTACACCCTGTTGTTTATAAGCACTTTTTCTTGTATGGACTCTCTCTAAAATAAAGGAAGACCAAATACAGAGACAAAGACTGGAAAGGTCATAGTTGAAAATAAATGTCACTAATAGCATCCTTATTTGTCTTTGTTCCAAATCTGTTTAGGTAAACTAATGTCATTGGGAAATACACTACCTCTTACTACCTTTGGCAGTTTGATTTGTTGGACTATGGGGGAAAAAAGAAAAAGAACTGTTGCTAAGTGGAAGCAGAAATTACATCCCTGGTCATAAGTCCAACCCTTTAATTCTGTACTAACCCCTCATGTTCAAGTGAATGAATCTGTATTTTGACGCAGTTCAGCTCTTGTTCAGTCTAATGAAGAGATGTCCATTGGCTTCTAGAATCCTTACCTTGTGTTGACATTACTGCTTCCTTTTCTCTGAGCTAGTCTTACATTGAAAAATATGGGATATGTCCATGAAGTTTCCAGAGGTTTTGACACCATTAGTTATTAACAAGTAGAACACCTCAGACAGAAGTAGCATGAAAAACAACCTTTACATAGTGCATAACTTTGAATTGAAATTTGTTGTTGCAGCCATGCAGTGATTTTCAACTTCACTTTTACAGATGAGCACAAAGCAGAAAAGAGAAGAATTTTTTTTTTAGTATTCACAGTGCCAGAAAAAGGCTATCGATCAATAACCTGACTGCAATGTCTGTTACTGCAAGCCCTGCAGACTTAAAAATGCCTTTATGGTAACCAGTGACATGCAAAGAATGAGCTAGATATCTCACAAAATACTATGGATAATTCTGTTGATGTTCAAAGGAAGAGTGGCTTGGCATAAACAGGATGTATGTCTGTCTAGTCTGTAGTTTAGTTCCTGGCATTTGATCATCAAGAGATCAGCTTTACAAATGTACCTGATAGGCTGATAATTAATTAAAGCTGCCTGTGTGACTTCTGCTTTGCGACCACCCTGCAGGCAAATGCTCCCCACACCACCACAGCCACCGTGCAGGATTGCACGTGCTCACTTCTGGATGGAGTCAGAACGCGGTCTTCTCACCCAGGACTTTTTGGCTCTTTGCAATAAATCATTACAGTACAGGCTGCATTTGATAACCTACATATCAAGCCCAGATCTGAAACCCTGCAAGGCTGCTGGGGACCTCTCATTTGCCTCAGTAGTCTTTGGATCACAATGAATATAGTTTGCACACGTGCACTCACAGACTCCAGTGAGTCTGTACACAAGGAAAGGCAAGACAAAACTGAACAGCATCTCTGTTTCTCACCATTGCCTTAAGTACCTATTTCTAATCTGCCATAGATGTTGCTTCATGTGTTGTTCATTAGCTCCCGTTGAAGGATCAGCTGTAATTGCTAGCAGATAGAATTGCTAGCTAGATAGGAAAACAGATGATGTTGCTTTCCTTAGTGCCTTTAAACATCACAGTCACTTATATCAGAGTTCACAAATTCATTGAAATTCATGTGCTAAGATATGTCCCTTTTAATAAACCTGTTCAAATGGGTATAGGAGGGAAGTGGCATGTGCTTGTGTTGGACAGAGAATTCTATATTTGTGATAATTTGAAGTAAAAATCAATCTTGTTTCTAAAATTCAACTTTCTGTGGATTATGATGTTTTTGAAGATTGTAATAGTGATTTAATTGCAAGGAACTATAAAATAACATAAACCTTTGAAAGCTGTTACTTATGCTTTTTTAAAAGGAAAAAACAACATATTTAGTTGAGGCTTCAGGCACATCCTATGTAAAAAAGAATTTAGGATTAGTCCAGGGAGCTCACCCAAAATGGAAAGGCTCTGTACAGTTCAGAGGGTATGCCTGAGAAACAGACTCTACAAAACCTTTTTTTTTTTTTCAGGGGAAATTGCTTGGACAAGACTGTGCTTAATGTCACATCTACGGCACAATCCATGTGCATCCTCAGTTCTTCAAACACATTCAGGCAGCCTGTTCTCATGGCTTTCATGAGAGCCATGCCTCTATCTTCCCTGACAGACAGGTATGAAAAGGTTCATTCACCTGCATAAGTGTCAGGCTTAAGCTCCAAAATGCCTCCAGTCTTACTTGTGCCATTGTTTCTGGGATTTCAGACTAGAAAGCTGTAACAGCAATACAAAGCAAAGTCACAGAAAGCTATGTCACAGAAAAATGCAAACAAACTGAAAGGCAAAAGTAAGGCTTTATTTTAAGGATCACTGAATGGTTCGAGTGTCCTAGAAGTTTGGGGTTTTTTTTTCTAAAATTGCTACTGGTTGTGCTTTATATAACAACCAGTATTTTGTCACAAAGGTTTAGATTTCATAAAGATCCTGCTTCTGAAATTAGTCTGGTTTATGTGCCCTATTGGAGCTCTGCTGAACTGTCACTTGCATATTCCATTTCTCTTTCCATTATGGACGTCACATGAGTGTCACAAACTTTCCGTTTTTTCCCTGAATTTCCAGAGTATTTAAAAAATAAAAAAAAGGGAAAATCTGTAGCTAAATTTAATCCAGCAAATCAGTTTGCTACAATACTAGTAACTAGTAAGAACTTAAGTACTGAGTACTTAACTACTCACTAGTGTAGGTAACATGTCGGATGAGACATTCTGAATTAACAATATATTGCCCTATTTGATTAATTTACTGCAGCCAATTGGAGAGTAATTTGCAGTCACTGACTGACTCTAAGCAATTAAAAAAAAAAAAAAAAAAGGAAAAATTCTCTTGATGGGGATTTAATATCTTTCTTTTTCTGCACATTAATTGGAGGCTGAAGCTAATACCAACATAGACTACATTTCTCAGAAAGAGCACTTGGTATTTTTTGCTTCCTGAAAGCAGCAGGCTACAGTTGGTGTGTGCAGTTTCACAGTCCTTTGGACAGAAATGTGGCAGCAAAAATGTTAATATGACTCATTTGGTATTAACCACAGCAGAAACAAACAAACAAACAAACAAACAAAATCCAAAAACCAAACAGGTGGATCTACAAGGAGATTTTTAGGATTATGCCAGTAAAATTCTCAATATTGTCATGTTAAGGTGTCAATCCATTATAAGCAGAGCACACACAATCTTGGATAATATTGTTCTGAGACTTCAATGTGGAAATTGAAAGTAAGTGGGTAATATTGTTTTGCTAAGGCTGAGATGTGGTACAACACAGACTATTCAGCTCTCACTTCTGCACACCAGTGCTTGAGTGTCACTCTGAGGCTCTCTTAATATCATTCTGTCATTATAATTAAGACCTTGATCTTTGAATTTTATGAGTCCTGGGTGGATTTTCAGCTGCCATGGAATTAGCTCTGCTTATTGGGTTCAGTGGAAAAACACCACTACAGCTACCGAGGGTCTGGTCTAAAGTATATTGTCAAAAAAGGTTAATGTCAGCTTGATTTCAAACAGTCAGCTCAAACCTTTAAACCCTGACACTATTTCTAGCCATTTGTTATTAGTCACGCAACATCAGTGATGTGAGGAGCTGTGATGAAAGGGGAAGGAGTGAAAGTCTGGTACTGGGCATCTTGCTGAGAATGCTGACTCATGAAAATATATAAATATCACTGATTTACCAAAGGTGTCAGACAGACGTGCAGGATACCAAAGGTGAGACTATTGGTTAAGCAAACCATGTAGAAATGGTTGCACACTGTCTCAGATGATATTCACGCTCAGTGTAAAGCACACTAGGCAAAAAGGACACCTTGCGAGTCATCCCAAGATTTCCAGACATTCACAGGACTGTGCAAAACCAGCCAATGACATGAGGGTCAAAGCTGGGTGTGCTCAGGTCCCCTGAGCCTCAGGAAGCCATCCAGCATGGCCACATCTAGAAATGAGTCCCAGGGGAGACTGTCAGGACGTTAAGTGGAAGCAGTCGGCAGGGTGTTCAAAATAAACAAAAGGAGATTGTTTTTTCACACCAGGCGTAGTAACACAACAAAATGCCTAGGCACTGGCTGTTGTGGGTTGTATGAGTTGAAAACACAGACAGACAGGTTTATGGAACAAGAATCCATTAGGGGCGGTGGAAGTGTACAAGCCATCAATCAGAGAGGCTGCAAGCCTATTCTGCACAACTGCGAGTATGTTGCTGCCCCCTCTCTCATGCTGTCCTTAGTCACTCAGTGCAGGTATGGCTGGAGAGAGAAGAGATGGTGCTTTGCTCTGTCATAGTTCTGGCTTTTTTATGGCAGTGAAGCAGCTTTAAAAACTTTGTTGTACTGATACAGGCACAGATGTGTCTCATTGTCTCCCAATTTCTAATTGTCATTTAGGACTCAGATGTCTGAACATTACATCATTCTAGCCTGCTCAACACTAATGAGTTCTTACAGCTTATCAACCACCATAGATGCTAACAAAAAAATATCTGCTTCAATATGTTTATTTCTCATGTGTAAAAACACATTATCATACAAAAAATCATGGGAGAAACCAAAGCTTGCTGTAACGATGAGTTCATTGCACCCACAACTATCTCAAATGCATTCTTGAAATTCAGACTTCATTAGTCTTTCAGTCTGGATCTTTTTGAGGCCACACCAATTTCTGGAGTGTGAACCAGAAAATAGGGATTAAAATATTATGGTTAATAGCTACTTGTATAAATCTCTCAGCAATATACGATAGAGGAGAACCACTGTGAAAAGAAAAATAGTAAAGATTCATCTGTTAAGCTGCCAGGATGAAAATTCAGCTAACCTAATAGAACAGGCTTGTGTTTTAGTTTGCAGTGATGAAGAAACCACTAAGTAAATGCTAATGTTTTATCACTGCAAATAACTGAACATGCTATTACAATATTTCGAAATAATTTCCAAACTCAATGGGAAATTAATGTATTTACAGCACTTTGAAATTACATTTCAAGCCCCAAATTTGCAACTTAAACTAAATTCCCTGGGTACTGAATGGCAACTTTGTTCAGTTGGAAGATGCTATTAGAGAAGAGTGAGTGATTTGCAGTGACCTTAAAACAAGTCTTTTGTATTCCTAAAGACAAAAGTAAAGTTTTTTCAATAAAATTGAAAATATTAACATCATAATGGGGTTCCTCTAGGTTAAACTTGATTATCTCTAGATACTGGAGCACAATACCAGTCTCATTAGAGGTGTGAGAGAACACGTGCATAAGGAGTGAAAAGTCTGAGTCCATCTGCAGTTTATGTGCTATAATATAAATCTACTTGGTTGATAATGTTAATGCTATGTAGCTGTATACAGGTGAGAATTTAGATATATGGAACTAAAGTCTTATGACAGAACATCTTGTGTGATAATATAATTAGGTATTTGCTAATGAGATGTAGGTACATAACTTTCCAAAACCTGGAATACAGTTTAGATAAAGAAACACAAACACCTTTGATAGAAAATCACTGAACAAAAGTCTGCCAGAAACTATTAATATTTAATTAAAAACTCAGTTCTCTGTCATATCAGAAGCATTACAGGAATGCTGATGTGATTGTTACTGAATATAATCTGTGTAAATTCAGATGCACAACTGGACAAAAAAAATAAAGGGGTTTTTTAAATATTCACAAATTTTAGTTGAGCATTTTAGAACTATATCTGGACCATTCTTAGTTGGAATAATATAGTATTAATGAAATACTATATTTCATGACAGACTGTGTGTTTTAAAGCATATTTAATGCCTTACATGGCCTTAAATCACATATAACTCTCAGCCACATATTTCACAATTATACTCTAACGTGCACTCACATGGATGGCACTTTGATGACTGTCCACTCCTGAAACTTTTGTTAGGCATCCGCCTGTGTTTCCAAAGACCAAAAATGACATTTGAAAACGCGGTCATAAGTGACCTGACAGGGATCACACAGTCAGATCTGTGGATGTGGAGCAGGACCCACGAATCACAACTGGTGATAACCCATTGATCTTTCTTGAAATTCATTCAACAAAGTGGATTGGATGAAGACTTTCACTGCATTGCAAAGATGTTCAAAATAGAGTGTATCTTTTAAAGTTTTTTAAAAAATTTTACTTATAACAGCCACTGGATTTTTTTTTTTAAACTTTAATTAAATTATCTGTACTGTACTTTGTGATTTTCATACCTTTCTGGCAAGAAGCAATATACAGGAAGGAACTGCTTAATTGAATTAAAACACCACATCGTCTTGTTTTCTGTTTCAACTCATACATTTAATTGTTCTATGACAGCTACAAAAAAAGTGTGGATCATCATGTAAATAATGCCTTACACTTGTCTTTTTATATGCAAAACAGTGAAGCAATCAAATCTTTAGTGTGGGAATCCTGTCTGCACACATGTAGACAGAAAACTGGGGTACTATTTTTATTCTGAGTGTTTGAATACAAATAAAATGCCCTTAAATTGGAAATGCATAAATGCCATACTGGTGTATTTCCTTTTGCCTTGTTTTCATTCTTATATTTCTTCATTTCTGTTCCTCAGTAAAACCATCTTGTCAGCTGAGCTGAAAAAGGCCCCACACAGAGGTGACTATCATCCAAAACCTGTCAGACCAGACTGAGGGGAGCACAGGAAAAGTCAGTAAACAGTAAACATGTTTTTTTCCATGTATGATTTTCTCATCTGTTACAAGAGCAATCTCACAACTGCAGAAAGGAGCAAAATCTCCCCACCAGAACAGCACCTTCTACCAGCATGTTGTGGGCAGAAAATTATATATTTTACATAGTAATATTCCATAAAAGCTTCTGGTGACATGACTTCAATTCTGGCTAATAAGCAATTGCTACCGTGGCAGTGCTTAAACTTTGCTGCTTGTTTTACAGCACTGCAGAGCCAGGGTCCTTTTTATTTCTCCTTGATTTTTGTAGTCTACTTAAATGATGGATGACTGGGATCAAAGCTGCTCATAAGTTTAGAAATTCCAAGTAGAGATATCCTAGAAATACACTTCAGACTTTCAAGTCCAGAGACAACTTCTTCTCTTCAAAGACTTCAACAATAATACCCAGTACTTTCCTTTGATGTGATTTCCTCTACAGATACCAAAGCAGTTCTAGAAGGACTTCACGTCATTTTTCCCACTTGACACACGGAATAGGTATTTTATTTCAAAATCTGTGGCAGCATTCTAAGAGGATCACCTCCAGATGCGTGGTTAAAAAGGGTCTTTCCCACTGCTGTTGAAGGTGATCTGACAGACTTTAAGGAAGATTTCAGGATTTCCTTTGCCACATCTAGCGGCCTTTTTGCCACAGGCAAGCTGCCTTTAACAATGTGGTTGGGGAGCTTGGAGCTTTCTCTCTAGTCTACGGAACCAGGCAGTGTGCACAGGCCTTGTCAGCAGAGATTTCTTGCTAGTGCTCAGCTTTCCTCAGCACTTCTTATGCCTTTATGCCAGTGGATACCGTGTCTCCAGCACCTAAACAGAGTTGTTACCGGCTCTAGCAGATGGTGGTTTTCATGGTCCAGAGCCAGAGGCTTGAAGATATGAATGAGAACTGGGATCCCAGGAGACAGTGGCACAGCAAAACCTGGTGGAGTCCTGTTTTCCTCATTTACTCCACACCTGAGGAGCCACAGGAAAAAATATAAAAGGAGATTTCATCATTAATTAGACCTTAATTAGCCACTTTGATACTGCATCAATGGCAATGGCTGTAAGGCTATCAGGCTGAGTGGGAACATGTTAGAGACAATTTCTCACCTCTGGTCACTGAAAGAAAGACTGCAGACTTTGGATGATTCAACAGAGGAATTCTGCAGGTCTTTAATTGATTGCACAATAATTCCTCAACCATCAGCAGAAGTAAAACCAAAGAAGCTCACAGGTGATGGTTTCACTCTGGATCTCAATTTCCTAAGGCAGTTTTCACTCTAATAATGGACTTCCCACTCTTTTTGCTTCAGTCAGCTTCAACATTGCTGTGAACAGAGAAAAGGGAAGTCAACAGCCTCAGTTACTCCATTTCTAATGATTAATTCCTCAGCCACACATCTACTTCCTATTACTTGACTTCCTGTGCAAACATGACAGAAAAGGATGAAGAGTTAACTGGACAGTTCAGCTTGCAGAGGATCAGACCTACTTGGCTGACAGTGGTGTCAGATTTGTCAGTCCAGTAGCTACAGTTACAGTAGAGTAGTGCTGTTACTCACATTTTTGCTGAATTTTCTTAATACCATGTGATTGGCTCTGAATTAAGCCACAGCGAGTTCTCAGGCATCACTTTGCCCATGAATGGAACACTTAGGGAAAGATGCTTAACACAGTACTAATAGCTACAAGAAAGATACCCAGGGGTTTTCATAAAGAGCATGTTTGCTTTTTTATTCTTGAAGCACTTTTGCTTTTCTCTCAGACTTGAAAGAAGGGCAAGAAACTAACTGTCTCTTGGACTTCACCATTTCAGTAGACATTCTGCCACTCCCAGAGGCTGTACCTGCTTGAAGCTGTTTCAGAGATTTGCTAACTTCCTGATATCTGGACAAAAACCCATCAGCTTTCTTTCCTGTGTCACAGATTACACACCTCAGACAGTACCTGAGCATTACTTTAAAAACAAAAAAAAAAAAAAAAAGGGGAAAGAAACATTGTCTTCGTGCTACAGACCTACCTCATTCATGGCAGAGGTGTGCTCCCATCAAACCGAGGAGGGAGAGAAGGCTGGTTCCATGTCATTGACGCAATTCACGGATGTGATGCTGGGATAACAAAGGTACTCTTCTCATTAGCCTCACCTTTGCATCCAACACCCTTTATATCCAGACAGGCTAACTGAGGTAATCAAAAAAAGACTTGATTTGCTTTATCAACTTCCTTTATTTTCTAGATCACTAGGAAGGTAAAATGACTGATAAAGTGAATGTTTTTGATTTCCTGGTTATTTGAATCCATTGGTAGCTGTGCTAAAGTGGCTCATTTCAAATTCTTATGAGGCAGTCTTATCTTTCGTATCTGACTGATGCTACTCTGTGCTGTTACTGTCAAACTGTGCTGCTAAGAGGTCATCTGTCATTATCTGTTAACTCTTCTGGGCACACAGGCAGGCTGTGGCAGCCTATCAGAGCATGATGAGCCAGTCAATACTTGAGTTATTTTGTCTACTTCTTTTATAGACATGAGAGGACATGCTGTTTCTAAATCAGACTCATTCATTTGCTATGAATACTGCTGAACCAAATCTCTGTTACATCCTTTTCTGACTCTTATATTACAAACTGAGTAGTTGAGTGGGTATGAGTGCACAGCAAAGAGATCATGCCAGTCATAAACCAGCAAACTCAGAGGGACCAATTAATTCCTAAAAAAAATGTGTATACTTTTGTATTTCTTCTTCAAACACTGTGGGTCAAAAATGTTTCTAACAGCTGTAATAATTTTCAACTCTGAAATGCAGAATGAAGATGCAAAAAGAATCAACAATTAATATCAGTTTAAATAAGTTGCTAAAACAACAACAACAACAACAACAACAACAACAACAACAACAACCAACCACAAAACAAAACAAAAAAAAAACCAAAACCAAAACCAAAACAAGAGTTATTTTCTGTCTGAGAAAAATCCAAAGAAGCCTGTAACTGCAGGGACTAACAGACTGATAAAAAGAAAAAGATATGAAGACTAAGAGCTGTTGGTGAATTTGAAAATTTCTGAAAACATTTGAGTTGGTATAATCAAATATAGGGCCAAGACAGGGCCAAAAAGGAGGTAAACCACAATGGCTTTACACAGTATTGAGCTGAAATTTGAACTCCTGAGACGCTTTGCAGTGACAGTAGTTCATCAACTTTCATTCAGGGCTGTGAGTGAGATCAATACACACTACCAGTTGCAAGTCCTACTGAGGTTCAGTGCAGAAAGGTCACGGAAGCCACCAGCTGCTTTGAAACTACTGAGTGAATCCTAATCACGGAGGCAAATGCTAGTCACCTCTTCTTTCCACACTGAAGCCCACACATGCATACAGTAAAGTCTGGATTAGGACAGTTTCCAAGCTGGCATGTGTTTAAAGGAGCTGATACTGATTAATCAGGTCACACTGTATTACATAGTTTTTCAAGCAGCATAGCAACCCTTTCTTTCCTTCTGATTTTAACTCCATACCTCACCTAGCCTTCCATGGTAAGACTCTAACAACCAATGGGGGTCTGAAATAGAGGAGCACCAGTTTTTGAAGTGAGGTACTAGGATATCACTGTATTTGTGTGGGTTGTGATACAAGTAGCAGTCACAGCCTTTCTACAAATCCTTTTCTCCGAGTTGTCAATTTAGACTGAAAAACTCCGAAAAACAAGATGCGATAAACAAGAAAGAATTGGGGTATTTTTGATAGGGCTTCACAACTGAATCTTCATTTCTCCATTTTAAAAATTGTACTCTTTAAAAATCTCTGATTTTCAGTGAAAAAAAAGTACCTAAAATGAATTTCCACTGCTCACAGGAAACAAACTGTGCGTGGACCAGTAATGTTGAGCTGGTTCTGCTGCATCAGAGATGCTCACAATAGAGTAAGGTAGTGATGCTGAAGATAGGCTTTTACAAATTTGAAAATTAACAAATCAAAATTCCTTTAATCTCAATAATGCACGGCTGCCAGAATCCCAGTTACTAAATGAGCCTAGTGTTGGACTAGTTTCTCAGGCAAAGTTAACAGCATGAGCAAATTTGTGCTATTTGTAATAATATCTCATAATCCAATTTACTACATGTTTGGATGATATCAGCCTGATTCTGTTCTTATAAATTATAAGTCTTAGGAGGTGCTTTTGGGTGTCTGAATTTCTGATTTTGCTTTGATTTTTAACTGGGAAAAAAAAAAAAAAAAAAAAAAGCATCTCAATTTTTCTGTTTAAATGCGTCTGTCAAGGAGAGTTTGTCATAAGTTAACAGGAGAATACTGGTGGAATAAGTCTGGCTGTGATAAATAGGGTGTTCAGGGAGGGGGGGGGGGAATGCAATTCTGTTAAACCTGTAATTTTATTGTTCCATGTGCATTGAATTTATAGTGATATGAGTATTTTCCACTCAACAAGGACAACTGCCACAAAAAAAATCAATAAAGAAACATAGATGCCACCAGGATTTAGAAAGTATCTATTTCCACTCTTTCAAACTACTTACACTTGCTCCTAAACATGCATGCACATTATGACTCTGTACAGTGAATCTTAGCATAGATATAAGTATTGACACCTCTGGCTAGGACATGTTTTGCCTTCACTCTCTTAAGAACAAGAAGGATCTACTAGATCTGTGATATGTTCAATCTTGCTCAAGAAATAAAGAGCTGCTATGGGGTTTTTGTATGCAAATCCAGGGTTCTTTGGAAAAGCAGGACTAATTGTATTTACTTGGAATCTCTCCCAAGAGAAACTTCTGATCTTCCATCATGTGCAATATGTCACAGAAGTGAGTAGTCAGGGATCACTTCAGTCACTCTCTCACCTCTGTAAGGACTGGAGGAATACCCAGGGTAGCATCAGGTATGCATAAAACAGCACTGATTGCTGTGCTTCAAAAGATGACATAACAGTCTTACAAATAGTTTAGACCTTTAGAGAGCTGGCTTTGAGAAGACACATGGAGAAAATGAAGAAATTATAAAGCTAATAAAGGCAAATGCATTTAGACACTAAGTTCTCATTATTCTAGTCATATTTTCTCAGAAAGTTGATTAATGTCCTTTTGATCAAAAAACATGGAAGTAATATAGGAACATAGATCCTGCCAAGATGCCCGTGAACAAATGTGCAATTGAGCAAATCTTAATTTCAGAACCTGACAGGTGCAGATAATTTCATAGGCACACCTTGAACAATTATAATGAGTAAACTCTGGTACATCACACATATTGAGTGGCCAAGCCACATGAGCTAGAGGAGGCTTTATGGCAAATGTGGGATACAGGTGTGGCTCAATCCAAGAATCACTTTAATGTTTCTGCATCATAACTGGAAGTAATCAGATGGTGCATACATAAACACTTCTTTCTCTGGTTTTGTAGAAAAGGTGGTTTAATGGCTGAGCACTTCAGGTCATCTTGCAGCCAGGAAGATTAGTCTTGCTTCAGAACTCTTCAGTCTCAGTGCTGCAGAAGTCAGTAATGCAATAAGCCATGGATGTAGACTGAACAATGAAAAAATAAGAATAGGTCTATGAGAAGATCATGCTACTCTTGCAGCATGGAAAAAAAATGTTCATTTACTGTGGTTTATTTAAAAAAAAAAAAAAAAGAGCCTGACATTGGGGTGGATAGTAGCCACCCTACTTATTGCACACACATTTGCAAACACATTCTGAATTCAGGTTTTCACTTACACTATAATGTAAGCAAATAATGTTGTTATAGTACCAAAGAAACATGTATACAAAAATGCTGAGGTTTCCCTAAATAAATTGCTCAAATAACTTGGAATATAATGTAATTTATTCTCTGAAATGACACTAATATTTGCTAAGGCCACTGAGGTTAGGTCTTTACTTCTATGCTAACCATGTCTGGGGAAGTTTCTGGCCACAGAGGCTATCTGGCATTGAACAGATCATGTCTACACTAGTAAACATTTTTAATCTCCGAAACAGGGTAGCTATATACAAAACACTTTGTATGAATGGTCTCTTGAGAGAATTCATGCTTGAACAATTTCTAGGAATTATTGTAAAGACTGCAGTTGGCAAGGGACAAAATCAGAGAAGACTTTATGAATATAAACAGTTGTGTTTCAGCACCTTGGAAGCTTCTCTGGGTTATTCTTCTAGTCTAGAGATAACCTTAACCTATGATGACACTGGTGCCTGTGTTAGTTATGGTGGAATAAATGAAGAAAGATTGAGGAACAGAAAAGAAAAACCGACTGCAGGCTGAAGAGGACAATAAAATTCAGGAATTAGTATCAAATATTTTTTGAGTGAGGATTGTGTTTTCTTTCTCCTGAATTGAGTTCTACTGCCCTGGGAAGAAATCTGAGATGTATGTGAATATTTCAGGTCCAGATATCTGAAGAGTCAGGCATTAATAGCAGGTTTTCCAGCATTACAAAAATGTTATCAAATTTTGGGATCTCAGATTTAAATAATGGGCACATATCCAATTGTATGATCTGGGTACATTCTGATAATAACTTTCAAAATATTTCAAGAAATTGTCCAGAATTTCTATTTAGATTATTAGATTTCCCTTTATATTTGTAGAATAAATAGAAGACAGCGGAAGAATCCAAACTCTAGACCTAAATATAACCCTTAATCCTAAAGTAGATATTAGGTCAAACCCTAAATCTAAATCCTTACCCTAAGTATGAAAATTAAACCCTAACTAAGTTGTAGTCCTAACCCATGTCACATTTCTATAGAAACTTTTTTATTTACAAAGGAATGTCAGATTTCTTTTTTCACCAGTTAAGTTACAGTAGCTGGTCCTGTTTAATGAAAAAAATGTTTTATTCTGAACTTTGTAAACTATGCAGGATACTATAACTTGCTGATAATTAATGTAGACTTCGAGCACCAGATTTTCTAATATTTTAACAATGCAACTTCCCACAAAGAATGTTACAGGTGGTCTATAATAAGTCGGAGGAGTTGAATTCACACTGAATATATTTTACCAAAGTGTCAGGTACCACTAAGCAGACTTCCTAATTTTCAAGCAAGCATGAAAGTAGTTTAACAACAGAGACAAGATTAAATAATGTGAATTTATTTACAAAACTTGGAAATATTTTTTTAAGTCAGTGAAACATCTCGAGCGAAAGTTCTAAGTGTTTCTCATAAAATGAATCTGCCAGCTGAACAAAGCAATGGCTAAACACTCAATCTTGTCTACATATGTGCATAACTTTATTCACTACAAGATTTCTATTGTGGTTTCAAGGACTGTGGAAATGTAAAATTAGTTGCTTTCTGTGGAATTATTTCAGTGGATGCCATGGTAAAATGTGAATAGCCCTACAGCACCGAGTTTTGAAATTTGCAGTTGACTAACAGGGCTATCTTCCTTTAAGACCTGACTGTGCCCCACACAATGGTTAGAACAATCTTGTTACTTTGAATGATGAGACTCTAGACTAATCACAATCTTGTTCAAATAAAATTAATGAAGGTTGGAGATTACTGCTTGACTTCTTTGGTCATTAGGAAAAATCAGCCTAGATGATCTCATTAGCTAATCCTTCAGTATATTTTATGGTGTTCAGCTTAATTGATAAAACAGACTAAGGAAAGAACATCACATGCTATTCACTGTCAATCTGACAACCCAAAGCGAAGGATAAGGCCATTCCAGTCTCTTAAACACCTAAATTTTCTAAATTGTATTATTTTTTTAAAACTATTGCATGTGAACACAGTAGGCATAAACTGATGTAAATGGCATGAATATTTGTTGAAATAGTTTAAGTAGTTACACTTACATAAAGAAAGACAAGTGTAGCTGTTGCTTTTGCTCATTAACCATTGAAATACACTGATGAACACCAAACCCAGCATTTCTCTTACTTGGTAAGGCTTATTATTTTGTGGACTGAAACCCTTATAATTTTGTTGCCTGAAAAGTAGATGTCTATTTTAGAAAGGACTAATATACATCATCTCAGAGTCCTGAGGGAACTGGCAGATGAAGTGGATAAGCCACTATCCATCAAATTTGAGAGGCTGTGGCAGTCCAGTAAAATTTCCACTGAATGGAAAAATGATAACAATAACTTCCATTTTTAAAAAGGGAAATAAAAATGACACATCGAACTACAGGACAGCTAGTCTTACCTCTGTACTCAGTAAGATCATGGAGCAGATCCTCCTGGAAACTGTGCTAGGGCACATGGAAAATAAAAAGGTGATTGGTGACAGCCAGCATGGCTTCACTAAGGGCAAATTGTGATGACCAATTTAGCCCCTTCTACAATGGGGTTAGAGCATTAGTGGATAAAGGAAGAGCAAATGATGTCATCTACCTGGACATGCAACTCTTTTAACACAATCCCACAGAACATCCTTGTCTCTAAACTGGACAGACGTGGATTTGATGGATGGACAATTCAGTAGATAATGAATTGCTTGGATGGTCACACTAAAGGAGCTGAAGTCAATGTCTCGATGTCCAAGTGGAGAGCAGCGACGAATGGCGTTCCTCAGGGGTTGGTGCTGGGATCAGCACTAACATCTTGTCAGTGACATGGACACTGTGACTGAGTGCACCCTCAGCAAGATTGACAATGACACCAAGCTGTGTGGTGTGATCAACATGCTGGAGGGAAGGGATGTCATCCAGAGGGAATTTAGGCTTGAGAGATGGGCCCATGCAAAACTCATGGAGTTCAACAGGACCAAGTGCAAGGTTCTTCATGTGGGTCAAGGCAATCCTAAGAGCAAACCCAGGCTGAGCAATGAGTGGATTGAGAGCAGCCCTGCAGAGAAGAGCTTGGGGGTACTAGTGGATGGAAAACTGACTGTGAGACAGCAATGTGTGCTCACAGCCCAGAAAGCCACCATGTGCTGGGCTGCAAGAGAGGTGTGGCCAGCAGTTAAAGGGAGGTGGTTATTCCCTCTACTGTGGTCTCATGAGACGACACCTGTAGTGTTGTGTCCAGCTTTGGGGCCCCCAACATAAGAAGGACATGGACATGCTCAAGCAGGTCCAGAGGAGGCCAGGAAGATGCTCAGCGAGATGAAGCATCTTTCCTATGAGGACAGGCTGAGACAGTTGGGGTTGTTCAGCCTGGAGAAGAGAAGGCTCCAGGGAAAAATTATAGCGGCCTTCAAGTACTTAATGAGGGCCACAGGAAAGATGGGGAGGGACTCTTTATCAGGGAGCATAATGATAGAATAAGGGGTAATGGTTTTAAACTGAAAGAAGGTAGATTTAGATTGGACATAAGGAAGAAATTGTTCATTTTTAGAGTGATACACTGTCACAGGTTGCCCAGGGGAGCTGTGGCTGCTCCCTCCCTGGAAGTGTTCAAGGCCAGGTTGGATGGAGCTTTGAGCAACCTGGGCTGGTGGAAGGTGTCCCAGCCTGTAATGAGGGGGTCAGAACTATATGGTCCTTTCCAACTGTGTTGGTTTAAGCCCTGACAGGACCAGAGAGCACGTTGCCGTTGTCCCTCCCCCACCTGCAGCCTGTCGGGCTGGCAGTGAGGCACAAACCCGGGTTAAAATAAGAAATTTAATACAAAAGTGTGATAAACAGTCTGAACAACAACAGTGGCAATGATAACAACAATTAACAGCAATAATAGTGAACAAGACAAAAGATATACAGAGAAATACTGCAAATGGTCACAGAACAAAGCCAACGTGTGGGCCCCGCCACCACAAAGCCAAAGAGAAAGTAAAATCAGAGTTTCCTGCCCCTGGACCTGATGCCAGCATGGTATGAATAACCTGGCTGGAGATCCCTTCCCCCTCTCTCTCTGCTGGGGAAACTTAACCCTATCCTAGATGAACCAGGACACCAACTCAAACCATCCTGATTCTATGGTCATAAAAGCAAAAGCAAGGATTTCCTTTACTGCGGCCCAGTTGCAGTATTTAAACATTTCCTTTATTCAGGAAGGCTGTATGATAACTGTACAGACTATTTCTTCTGGACTGCTACAGTATTTCAGGTTATGCACTTGCTGAAGCTCTTTTCTGGATCTAAGCAGTTAGTTTAGTGTCTTTTAAATTGCGTATTTTAAAGTACATATTAATTTTCAGCTATGTTTTTGACAAAGGAAGTATTAGTATTTCCACTTTACTGAGACACAGCAATCACTGTGAAGATCTTTTTTAAAACCAGTAATAGATCTGGACTCCTAGTAGTCTAGAGTCGTTGAGGTTGGAAGGGACCTCTGGTTGTCATCTGGTCCAACTCCCCTGCTCAAGCAGGGACTCCTAGACCAATTTGCACAGGACTATGTCCAGACAGCACTAATATCTCCAAGAAGGTGATCTCCACCACCTCTGAGTAACCTGTTCTTGTGCTTGGTCACTTCCACAATGAAAAACTGTTTCCTGATGTTGAGAGGGAATCTCCTGTGTTTCAGTTTTTGCCCATTGCACATTGCACTGTCACTGGCCACCACTGAAAAGAGTCAGGCTCCGTCTTCTTTGCACCCTCCCTTCAGTAATTTAATCCCAGACAAACAGGGACTTTTCCTCAGGTCCCAGCCTGTTCATGACAGAGAAGCTCTGTGGAGCTCCATGGAGGCAATGAAGCTGCAAAGTGTGCCACGTGTCCCTGCTCTGGAGAACATGCATTTTTAACTGAATTTTTCAGTTATCTGAGAGAAATTGTGATTTCTAGTAAAATAGTCAGGGGAAATATGCACCACCTTCCAGAATATCAAATTAGAGTAGACCCAAAATTCCACTTCAAATTTATTCAAATATTATTGCTCATTGACAAATGTACCTGAAAATGTTGATGGATAAAAGATTATTTTAGCTATTCCTATAGGCAAGTAAAAGGAAAAAAAAAAATAACATTTAAACACTCTCCAGCTTTGTTCTGAGAAAGTATTTTCTTAAACTATAATGATTGCTGGTGATGTTTGTTTATCTGTTGGTAGAACAACAGAAAGACAGTCAATTGGATTTTTTTTATTCTGTTCCTGTCTATTCTCATGTTCCTGTGGTGTCTCGGTTGGAAGGAACAATAATCTGACAATACTTACCTCACAACATTTGCAGCTTCCCAGCTGTGTGCAAAATCCCTGGTGGGTAAAAGTCTTGCATTGATGAAAGCCAACCACTGCATACTGAACTATGGAATTTGCTTTTATAGTCAAACGCTTTATATTTTCATAATATAAGCAAAAAGAGTTACTATTATAGCACAAAGTATGAAAGCAAGACAGGTCACATTCCTTTTTTTTTTTTTTTTTTATAATGTGAAAGATTTTAATGAAGGCTAGCAGTAATTTGAAATTTTTTCTAACTGCTTCTTTTAACAAAATGAAAAAAATTTCTACAATCTATTTCCTTGACAGAAATTATGTCTATAATTTTATTTCTTATTTGTGCTGCAACTCAATAATAAAAGTTACATTACAACAGAATTATTTCTTCTGTGACCTAGGATTACCACAAAGGGAGCAAGATTCTGTACACAGGCATTCAAAAAGGAGAAAACAAACAAACAAACAAACAAACAAACACAAGATAGAGGAGAATAAATCTATTCAGAGCAAAATTTACTAAGAATGCTTGAAACCTGAACAAAATCTCAGCTAAAGGAAGTGCTAATACGAATGAAAGCGTAGCTTGGAAGGGACTTCTGGCAGAAAATGAGTGGTCTGCCAGTGAGATGGAATCTGTAAGGACAACACCTTCTGTCTTTCAGCTGTTGATCTTCTATTCTCACACTGTGTGGGGTAGCTGTTGTAGTGTTAGTGTGTAACCTCTCGGAGCACTGACAGCTTCCTCTCTTACATGGTCACTCAGTCATTTGTGCTATCGGACAACGGCGGTGCAGACAGAGCCGAACAAGCACAAATGAAACGTGTATCTGTGTACTCACATCCCCACAACTGCAGGCCATATGTAACCCAACAAATGGGTGCAACAATTACAGAGCATGCCTTTCTCACACCTTTCTTGAAATAGAAAACTAATTTCAATGTTCATCTTTGGATTTTTGGCCTTGCTTCATTCAGGGGCATACCAAAATCTTGCACCCAGTGCAGAATTATCGTGGGTTCTTGGTGGAGCGGATGTGCATGCGTTCTTCTGCACAACTAACTCCTTTACATTAATAAGCAAACATAAGGGACACACATGGTCTAAAATGAAGGTTCAGGGAAATAATTTTTAAGACCAAGAAGAAATATTTCCTCTTTTTAAATAATGTGATGGAGGCAACTAAAAAAAGAAATTTAAAGAAATACATGTCCTCGCTGAGGAAATACATGTCCTGAGAAAATTGCTAGGAAGGGGGGCTACACTTAAAAAGCCTAAAAATTCAGAGGGAGAAATGGAAATGAAGACATGTAAGCAATTTTTAAATATTATTTAAAATAATATATTGCACATGACTGACATGTTGGATATGAATTTGTTTCAAAGCTGGCAGTGTTCTATGTGTATTTTAAAATATGCTAAGTATATTTTCATACCTTTTTTTGGTTTTTTTTTTTTTTCTGCATTCTTTAAACGATCTTTCTTTTTAAGCAAAAATATGATGGCACAACCATTGTTTTTCTGAAGAAATCTAGCATTCCAGATATTTGCCTAAGAAGGATAATTAAAAAATATTACTAAGTTTTAAATTTTCCATGTCATGTGTTTTGGGGCTCCTATAACTGAGGAATATGGAAGAGTTTAGACATCTCCCAGTGGAAAATAATAACCTTGAGCTGCTAATTCTTTAAACATTGCTGGTTTGCTTTTTTTTTTTTTTTTTTTTTTTTTTTCCACATGAACAAACCATGTATACCTAAACTCCTCTAACTTGTCAAAATTAGGCAATACAGCATAAACCTGTAAATTTTTTCCATTAGCATAAGAAGTGTGTGTAGAATTATATAGTATTTGAATACAGGACTCTACTGTGCTGAATTATTGTTGAGAACATCTTGCTTCACGTTGCTGACTGTTGCTGACTGGTGCCAAGCCTGAGAGACAGCTCACAGAGATGGACTGAGGCAAAGTGGTAGCATGCACCAACGACGAGTTAGGCTACGTGCTTACTAACATGGAAGATCCTCAGTTCTGTTAGCAGTTTCATCCTTTCCAGTGAGTCTGAGTAATGTGGAGTTGTTTCCTCAAAAGAAGTGACTTTATCCTGGAATGAATAAACAGTGTTCTTAATGGATTACAGCTCAAGCATTGGTTATTATTATGTTAATTGAAATCCCCTTCTAATGATTAAATGAAATGTTCCATTTACAAAAGCAATACTAATTTAGAGAAAATAAATTTCACAGAAAATATATATGTAGATAGCATTTTGTGTACAACAGTGTCACATCCCAGTTTCTCAGGATGATGACAAATTCACCAGTTCCCAGGTCAGGATTAAGCTAAAATGACTCCAGCGGTTTTTGAATTCACAAAAGTCAATTTTTATTTGTTCACAATAGATATTGGCATGAAGTTTTGTCAGTAAGCTCTCAACCTCTGCAACAAGCAGTAAAATTCATAACATACACCGGCAAACCTTACAACATACAACAACTAGTGGCAGATGCCATAACATTCCCCAAAAAGCCTTAAACATGCCATGACAAGACATGGACATGAAGAATAACAACGGGAGAGAAAAGGAGACAGAGAAAAAGAAAGAGATAGAAAAAAGGATGTTTTCACTAGTCCTGGTTCCATCATTGGTCCAGCCAGCCTGGGGGTCCAGTTCCAGATGGATGCACCCACCCAGGGCTTTGGCTTGTGCCCTCTTACAATTTCTTGCCCCTCCTCTGGGTGGACACTTGGATTCATTAGGCTAATTAGGCATTATATGCAGACTATGCTTCTAGAATTCTCCTTGTTTTGGTGCTTGTGTACTTTGTACCTTCAGATTCATCTGCAAATGCGTCAGTAGGCTTGGGGGTCACTGGGGTCTTTTTGGTACATGTGTCACGAAAACAGCTTTTCTATTGTCTCTTTACAGAGTTGCTCAAGATAGGGAAGTTCAGCCTCCAAAAAGTGCAATCCATCTCCACAGGACCCCTCCTCTCACGGCATCTTCCTGACATTGCCTGCACAGCCACATCATTTTCACAGAAAAATTTCCTTTACCAAAGTTCTTTATTAGATGTTTGAGACATTAACCATGGTTTCACCAGACAATCACAAACAGCAAGCAATTATTTTCAGTAATCAGCCCTTAGGCACTCCTCTAATTTGTACAGTTCTTTTTCCCAGTCCTGAAGAAGAATGACAACTACCAAGTGTTTATCTCGGAGTCAAGTCTCTGTCAATGCTGAGATAACAGGATTGTTGTTGGACAGAATTATAGTTCCTATTAATTTCCCTTTCCTTAAATTCCCCCCTCCAAGCACTTTGCTGTATATCCAATAGTATTTTGTGTATTTTGTGTACTGCAAGGTCCCAGAGTCTCACATCTTTGAATTTGAGCATTATATCCTTTATTGACAAAGTAATAGAAAATCTAGATACTCATTAGTTTTAATGGACTCAGCACCTGTTAAGAGGGTAAAGTAACAATGAAAATACAGTCTTTATCTGTAGAAAATAGTTCCCTAAATGCTTTTGCACTTTTCCTTTTTGATTCTTACTTTTTTTCTTGCTTATTCCTTTCCTCCCTTACCTGTGTTAACCCTTCCTCATATACAGACTTTTAGTCTGATGGTAAAGTAATATATTATGAAATAATTAGTGGAGTTGAGCTGCTGTTGTCAAATAGCTTAACAATTTAATCAGAGGACTCTTTCAGAGTAGAAATATAAAAGAAGTTCAGGTAAAATCTACTTTACATTGTCAGTATATTCAGCAGTTGCTTCAATTCACTGCTTTGCTGTTGACTTTAAAACAGTTAGACCAGTAATCTATGAGTGTGATAGATCAAATCAGGAGACAACAAAATAATAAAACTTTTCTTTTCCCATGAGCTTCACAGGACTAGTTGCTTGCCAGCTTGATCAGAATTAGGTCTCGCAGTGTCTACTATCTTCTCTCCAATATTGACTTCAATATTGATCTTTAGCAGGGAACAGAGCTATGTTTTGTCCAAAGAGTTTTGCAGCTCAGAGAGAAAAAGTATCAAGTTTTATATATTTCTCCTCAAGTACTAGTATTTACTCTTAGAAACAAAAACGAGAAAGGCTTCAGGATCAATTAAATCAGTGACAACATGAGCTCCTCCGCACAGACTGAATCTGCAGATGGAATGGACACACTATGTAAAAGCTCCCAGGCTTTTGCTGATACTGTGAGGAAAATCAAATGAAACAAAAAATGAATTGTAATAAATAAAGATATAAAGTATTGAAGAACAATTATCAATCCTTATGATCTGTTGGGGGTATTTTTATTATTATTTTACTGCCCATGTATTTATACAGTTTAAACTCTGTTTGTATTTCCTTACATGCAGATATTTATAAGATTGTTCACAGGACAGCATTATTAAAAGAAATTTGTTGTTCAAAAATAATTTAGCGGTGGATTACAGGGTTTTTTCATGCAAGGGATTAATTTGTCTTGTAACACAAGGGTGTTATAACTCACCTTCCTTGAAGAGGTGTCACATATGATCAAGTGTCTCTACAAAGGCAGGTTCTGTATTTGTTCACAGGAGATTTTTTTTATGTTTCATGTTTAGGGATTTTTTTACAAATATTTTAAAAAATTGTCACTTGAAATCTACTAACAGATACACTATGAAAAACAGGTGTATAATAACCCACTAACAAATGCATGAGATTGCAAAGCAAAACTTTCCACCTTTAAGACAAATCTCGGTAAATGCCAGAGAAGCAAAATAGTTGCAGCAGGTGGCAAATGGCTACAGCATCACCACCCCAGGGTGCAATGAAGATAAATGGAGCCCTCTATGTTTTTCCAGGAGTTCACAATTATGGGATCACCCAAGTAAGACATTTGCATTAAAAAACAAGGCTGTTAAAAGTATCTCTAAAGCTCTTTGTGTGAGTTTCCTAACAGTTAATAATGATCTTTCTAGTACTTTTATAGAACTAGAACACATAGTTGTGCACACAGACGTCTTTATTCTAGAGTGGAGATATTGTGTTTTCCACTGTTCAGTTCATCAAGTAACCTACCGTAAAGGATTCTTCCCCAGAGGGGAAAAAGTCCCCTCCTGTGCCCCAAACTGACTTTCTGAATAACAGACATTGTAAGGTGTTATGAAGTAATTCCTATGTCACGACACAGAATTAGGCTGCACAAGACTAGGTAGCCAAATTAGGTTTAATTTAGGAAAAATATTCAGCTACATGTTATAGAGTTGCTGCTCTGAGAGGACCCACTCCGATGATTGGTACATTGTTAGGGTACTGAATTATCTTTAATGTTTACATTACATACTTCACATTTACTCCAAGGATGTCCAGCTTCAGTTTTTAACTCTGTCTGTTAGAAGGACACTGAAGAGTCCTCTAATAATTTTCACTTCCTTATTTTGTTATGGCTTGTGATCAACTCCTCAAGTATTTCAGGTTTAAATAGATCATAATCTTGATGACTTTTTATAATCCTTCAACTACTCTTGCAGCTTTTAACTACTCTGCATTTTAGCCACCCCTTCTTTCTATTTCCAGTCTTGGAACAGACACCTTTTAGAAATGGCCACATTAGCATCCAGGATACAGGCATAATTATTTTGCTATTCTAAGTAAGTATTTTCTGTGTTTGGGACACACATCCATGTTTTCCTTCTCATCACAAAGTCATCTTTAGGGACTATGTCCAAACTCATTGATCACCAGGAAATCACAGCTTTTTGCAAAGCTACCAGTTCTCCAGAGAGATCTCCCCCTGCTTAAGGCAAGGCCCAAATTCCTGTATCCTGCATAGGATTATTTGTTGCTGTTCTCTTTGCTGTCCTTTCAAAGCAGTGGGGATCAATTCTTGCTCCCCCATGGTTCAACACGTACCTCTACACTATAATTTCATATTTACCTCCTGTATTATTTGAAGCATGGCTAAGTGCCTGTTCCTGCAGGATGCTGTTGGATATCTACTTGTTCAACCTCTTACATTTGCAACATGGATGCAGTATGTGAACAGACCAATCTGAAAACACTACATAAAGTATATCAAACTCTCAGAAAGAAAAAATTACAGATGACTAACCACATTCAATTCTAAATGCCTGATGACTGATAAAGACTAACTGGTAATGAAAACCACCTGGCTACTGGTAAAGAATCAAACAGGATTATATATTAAATGGCTAATAAATTATTTTTTTAAGTCTTAAGTCTCCTCCCCCTCTCCTCTCCCTATCCCTCTTTCCAAGAGGATGCAGGACTGAAGTTTTATTTAATTCAGTAGAGGTGGTTAGACCAGAGGATAGACAAGCACACTCACTGAGATAGCTTACCCATTTTGACACGGAGTAACCTTAAATCTAGTCCCCTGACTTAAAGCTATTTGTTTTTTCTCCTTTTTATTTGATTATTTTTGTTCACATTGGATCCTGGCAAAGGCTATCTTTTCCTATAACACTAGGATATGGCTGAGAGAAAGAAGTGTTTCACTGATATGACATTTTACACTTGGTATATTGTCTTGGTGAGACAATGCGTGGAAGTGATAATATGTCAATGTATCAACCTCAGTAGAACTGTGAGAAGCATTTTTGAAACTAAAAGGTCAAAATCATAACAATTTCTATTTTTAAGTATTGACTAAATGTAAAGACATAGCACTTTATAAATATTCTTACATTTAAAATTTAAATTAGTATTTTTCTGTGGAGTTTGTTTTGGTTTTTAATTGCTATTTCTACATGACAAAAAGAATAGAGATTATGAGCAGGAAGTTGATATCCAATTATTTTTCTGTAACTGTAACTGAAACATATATGTCAGCTCAGGAGTCACTTAACCAAAGTTTGACTTCTTCACAGTGTCTTATAGTCACACATTGTCAAAACCTAGGTGACTCATCCATCTACAGATCCCCAGAGGATTGCTGAAACATGTCTTAGCTTTGTGAGATAAGAACAGTTGCCACAGTGGGAAAATTTAGGTATGTATTAGTAGGTCATGATGACAGTGATGATGACGACAAAGAAGAATTTTTCTATAGTCCGAAACCTCTTTTAGATCTAAGATGAAAAGGGACATTTGCCTCAGTGCCCCTCCTGGATAGTATTATGTGTTATCCACTGTAGCAAGGCAAGCAGACTGAGAAGTCATACTGGGTGACAGCAACAGTGCTGATGGTAACACAGCCCCAGCTCCACTGGCAACAGAGGCCCCTTTCTCTGGCCCAGGGCATCGAGGGCTCACATTTGCAGCTGGAGGGTAGAACAACTTCCACTTTAGAAAGTGAGTGTGAAAAGAAAAGGCAAAGTCAACTGTTGCTTTGGGATAGTTCAGTGAGAACTGTACCTGAAAAAAGTCTACTGAGTAAGGCCCCCCACTGCAGCTGATAGCTACCATACGTTTTGGAAAGATGATCCCTTGTGACAGCTACAGCCTGGGCCATCGGCTTCATTTATATCTCACAAAACAAACTGAAAGCAGTTCACAGATAATTTTTTGGTAACTTGGTGATGCTGCACTCAAAGACTTTCTTCCGTACCTTGTTTTAATGACTTTACCTTATTAGGTTTGGGCTGGTTTTTTTTTCAGAAAACTAAGATGCAAACTCCCATCCTGTGTGAAATGCATTAATCATCATTAGAAAAAATATCTCTGTCACCTAAACTCAAGGGTAAGGATCTTTTACATAGCAGTATCATTAACCTTAGCTCCTAAAATGGAATACAGTCTGCACATTACAGATCTTTTCCACTTATTGTGAACTAAATGCTAGTTCTCTGATATGCCAAGAGAAAAATTTCATTTGCAAACACAGACATCATCAGTGTCAGCAAAAGCTTTGCCATTGTACCTGAGGTCAGAAGTTAACTCTTCAAGAAGGATCCAATATTGCCTAAGACTCATAACAAAAATTAAATTATATTGCTTTCCATAAGAAAACAGAAAGTTTTCATTAGCAGTTATCAGTAGGAAAAATCACAGTGTTATATTCTTCAATCATTTAAGCTCTCTGTAGAGACACTGACCTCTGTGACACTGCACTCAGTGAAAAAACAGGATGAATTTTTCAAAATTATTTTAATTCACATTAGGGTAACGCAGCAGGAACTCACCTGCAGTTTATAATAATGTCCCTGTCCTATCTATAAGCTGATTAGGAATTCATCTCCATAATTTGCATGCGCTTTGAAACAAAAAAGTAGTGTTTGCTTAATGATGTCTACAAGAACACACATGAAAGAATATATAAAAAACAAATGATCTGAGCAGACTTAAAGCCCTGGAAAGAGTCAAAACATTATGAACACTGGAGACTAGAAATGTGATCACAGCATGGTACCAGATTTGTGAATTGAACATAGAGGACATACAATGCAGCATTTAAAATACAGGTCAGTGCATGCTGGGTAATTTTTCCATTTGCATTGAACCTAATGCACCTAATGCAGCTGATTAAATTGTATAGATAGAGCTCATAGGGGGGTTGATGATTTTTATTTTTTTTTTTAATCAGATGATTTGGGGAGGTTTCAGCTGATGTGCAATAGCCGTAGTGCTGTACTCGACATTTTTAGAAATGGTCTGTTAGCTGTATGTAGTAAATAAAGGTGTTTCCTCTATGTTCCTTTGCAATAGTATTTGATCTTGTCAGTGATTAAGCTGAGGAACTGAAGAAAGAACTAACTTGAAGTACATCTTTCTGCTGATTCTCATGATAAAACAGCATGCTCTTGTGTCTGATCCTAGTGAGGAGGACATTTTTAAAGAGTGGTCTGAGTAAATAACCAAGTCACAAAAAGATCATGTCCTTGTGGCATTGCAGCTTTAGGAGTCAATGACTGAACAAGGACTGTGAATTCCCTGCACAAAGTTGAACATAGACTAGGTTTCCCAACTACCATAGCTACAGGTCGTGCAAATTTGGATGCATCTCTTTGAGTGTCACTGTAAATTAAAATCTAGATATTAGAATCAGAAGGCTGTTTTGCCTCCTTTTAGGTGACTTAAGAAAAATTAATTTATCTTGTTTATTTCCTCTTCTATCCCTTGTCTGGTTGGATCACGTATGATAAGTATCACAGCAACTACCAGAAGTGCCATAGCATGTAACAAGGGTTGTTTTAATGTATAAATATATTTCATTGAATCTATTATTCTGTGTATACAGATGATCTCCTGCAGTCCCTTCCAAGTGGAATTAATGTATGATTCTATATTAAACTATCATTTTGTTATTTCCTTGTTATATTACATTTTTATAACGTGCTTAAGACTATATGTTAGCATGAATAGTTGCTCTAGAAATAAAATCTACAGAATCCTTCAACCTTAGTTTTGCTAAAGCTCTTTCTTAGCTTGTGTTTGAAAATCCCACATGATCAACAACATGGAGCATGCATGAAACAGTCATGGACATTACAGAGTACTATTTAGAGGGATGTGAGATTTCTGGAAGACTATAAAATGTGAATATTCAATCACTGTCATACAGACTATATCTCAGTGTTCTCATGATGCATTCTGAATATATTTGCATGTGATATTTAATATTTTGTGATAAACCTGTTCATCATTATCTCCTGATGCTGAAATTCTAAGTAAAAGAAATCCTGTGGATAACCAGATCTGTAGCTCTAGTCTCATATCATCTCTGTCTCCTTATATCTGGCTTGTAGAAACTGTTATTATAGATACTCAGCTGTGTTCTGCCATGGAGTATCAAACAGGCATTTTTCACATGGTAAGAAATGCCCCTGGCCTTAAATGCTTCCCAAGACGCTACTTTCTGCAGAGGCACTGCCTGACTTCATACAAGTGACATTTCTGAGGGCACAGCTGCATGATAGTTGGCTGCAATCGTGTTGTCACTACTCACGATATCAGTGTCCCATAGGGGATCCCCTACCACAGTGGATTTCAATGGTGTTCATCCAACCAGTTTGACAAACTTAAATTTGTACACACACACAAGCAAAAGCTTGCTCTTCCATGACTGATCCTCCATAGTGTAATTCATAAAAATACCCAGAGTTCTAAAAGGTATATTTGCACAAGGGGAGAAGAGATGCTCAGATGATAAACAGATGTTTGGATACAAATTTTAGTTGGGTTTCTGTCTATATCTGTTGATGCACTTAATGTGCTGTGGGAATGTGAGCATATGAGATACACATCTATACAGGGCTTGGTCAGTGATCAAAGCAAGCAGGTTGGCCTGAGGGCTGAGTGTTATCTGGGGTGTTTGTGTATGCACGTGTTTCCAATCCTAAGAATGCACTTTGCCAGATAAAATAACACTTCTTTTGATTGACCTTGTCTTTTTTAGCACCTGGGTCATGTTAAGATCCCTTTCAATCCATGTGTTTCCATTCATGCAATCCTTTGGAATAAATCCTATCACAAAAATGATATTGTGCTCTTTCATAAGATGACAAATATTTATTTCAGGGATACCTTGGGTAGGTATGTATTTTTCTATCACTTTTATCTGCCTTACTGGTATTACTACTTATTTTACATATACAGTTTATTTCCTTTCCCAGTTACTGGATCTTTTTTTTTTTTCTTTCAAAGCTGAAGATTTTAAATGCCTACTCATTAAGCATTCTATTCTTTCCATTAATGTGAGTACATCAGTATTTACCTTTCAATAACCATTTTATTAGATCACTATTGCTTTTTGATATATCAAATTTTGTCCTAGTGCTCTGGGGTCCTGACAAGTTTTAAGAATATTTGTGCCAGGTAAGTGCTGGATTTCAGGTGCTCAAAGAGAATGTACCTTCAAACACTTGGGTTAGGACCACAGAGGATGCAGATAGGTGATGTATTAATCAAGTACATCAAGATAAAGATTTATTGTGCTGCCCAATTCCATTGAAAATCATGGTCCAGATGTCTGAAACACTTCCCATTTGTGTTCCAGTGGTGTGATCGGTATATATATTATATATATATATATATATATATATATATAGTATATATATATAGTTACATGATCTGCAAACATTGGTACTGTAGGTCCATGCCATTCCTTTAGAGAGTAGAGGGCATCTCACTTGCTCCTTTGGAGGGTTTCCTCTACAGGAGGGCCCTGCAGAAAACTAGTTGCATCAGTAGCTTTTCTATATTTTTTGTTCATAAAAGTCGTCTTCTGTGTTGCCATAAATCATCCATGGACTCTTTTTCTTGCCAGTTTGCAACTGTGAAAACAGTTTTAAGCACCTGCATAGCTAACAGCGTGATTTGAATCCTTACCTGGATGTGCTCCTAATCCATTTCTGAGAGAAAGAAAGAAAGAAAGGAATAGTACTGCAAAATAAAATGGTAATTTGAAAAAGGGAAACAGAGCTAATATCTGTCTGGCTTCATCTTACTATTCTGAAATTAACATTCAGTAAATATTCAATGTAAAGTTAACACTCCGTAGGACTGCACTGCATCTCAGGGTAAACTTTTGTACACTTCATAACAGCTGGTAGAAATTTATCATTTATACAGATGTGAGCCACAGGACAAGAGATAATATGATGTGCCACTATATTGTGATTTACAACTTCAGTAGCTTCCATACAGTCATCTCAATATGAGGAGAAAAACTGAGGAGAAAAAACAACTTAAAATGAAAAGTATGCTAATTTGTAGAATATGTCCAGTAAATTTTAAGAAAATAATAAATTAAAATGCAGTAATAACCTAGCATTAAATAGAATTTATTCTTTTAGAGAAATGATATTTTAGAATATCAACCTCAAACTGATGTTCATATAGCATCTAGTTACTTAGCTGAACATATGTGTTGTCCCATGGCATGTGATGAACTCCTGTATCTGGCGCCTCTGAAGCAACTTTTACCACCTGTAAGTATACATCATAGGTATTTTCACCTGACACCTTGCCTGAATTAGGTAATTCACAAATAATGAAGGCTTAGTCTGAGCTATTTTACATTAATTTCTTATTGTTCTTTACATGTGCACTGTAGATTGACTAATCTTTTATGCATGCAGATGAGTAGTCTGAAGCTTTAGTGAGCAGTTTTACTGAAACAAAAATATTGAGAGTTCTATTACATGTATTTATTTATCTATCTTTAATATTGATTAGGCATTTACTTCTTGTTATAAAGATTGCCTTCTTTATTCTTACTTGCTTCTTTCTTTATAAACAGTATAAGTTTTTCTGAAAGATTAAAGTTGATGACATACTCTCTATAATATTTAGATTAGCTTCACATCAGTCTCCCATTTAGTTAAGGCATACTTTTACTGTCATTAACTGTCAAATATCTACCAATCTGAAAGCAGTGTCCCTGCCATAAAGCGACAGTAAGGTTAAGATAATTGTCATCTCTCTCTAGGTCATTTGTTTGCTTAGAAATGCAACCTATAACTCCCTGGTTTGACAGAAAAACACCCTAAATTTAAAATAATTGTCATGCAGTACTAAAATCATTATTTAGTGCAGAGGCATCAGGTGAGCTCTAAAGGCAAAGACTCCTTGGAAGTCAAGGTGTTCAATAGGTCTGAAAATGAAACAAAAACTGTTAATAGCTGTTTATACACAGGGGAAAATATGAAGTCGAATAACTGCATAAAGATTGTTTTATCAGTGAGTTGACCTCTGGTCTTGGTACTTCACCTCTGGAGGACAAAGTCCCAGCAAGCCTGCAAAGAAGCCTTACTCTCCTTAGCAGAAATCCCTTGTGTCCTCCTGGTATGATGTATAGAAAGGCAGCCCAGAAGAAAGTAAGGAAAGATCTTACTTTCTTGATAGCAACCACCCCCCTTGCTGTAGGTACATCACTGACTAGGGACAGAGACATGCCCATTTTAATGGACAAGCAAGAAGGGAAAGGGGAAAAACATTCATTTCTCAGTTACAATACAAAAAATACTGAAAAAAAACTGAAAAAATACTGAGATAATAATGAAAAAATCAGAATTGGGAAACGAGAATCATAATGTTATACCCTCCTTCAAAAATTTCAGGATTTTTTTTTCAAAATGTCTGTCTGGAGCAAGGGTTAAGTTTAAATATCTCTTCTCTCTTTTTAAATTTTTTTTTCCCTACAAAGTCAAGAAAAAGAAAAATATTTTTTTCTGCATTTGAGGTACTTTTTAAGATTCATTCTTGTTTTGTTGTTTTGTTTGTTTTTTGTTTTTCCTTAAGCATTAAATAACAGCATTTTAAACAAGAAAATTAGTAACCATTTTAAAACTTCTGAAATACATAACTACAGATTGATGGGTTTCTTATGATGCTGAACATAAAGAAATTGACCTTAAAGCCATCTTTCAAAAAATACTGTTTCTTGATGAAAACCTCTTCAGCTGGGTAATTGCCACTTTTCTATATTCATTTTCAGGGCAGGACTGTACTTTAATTAAGTTCAACCATCCATAAACACTCTAGATTTTCCTTTCATTAATGCATGTAAATTTTAAGGGCAAGACACTGCAATCCATACTTATTTGATGAGTGCTTACCCATATCAATTACTATATCCTCTTCAGAGGACTGCCTTAGAAAGACCTGTGGTGTTCAGTCCACACTGGTGCACAGATCACATTTCATTGTTTTCTTCTTACCTTGATAAATCAGGGTGCAGAATTTTGCCTGATTGTCAGTGACAAGAACAGATTCATGTGGAAATTCTGCACTGAAAGAAAATCACAACAATATTCTCTGATTTCAGGTCTTCAGAGGTTCTGAAAATCTGTGTAGATATTTATCTTGGCAGGTGACAGGACTAATTTTCTGACTAGATTTTTATTCTAAATTGTATCAGCCAGTGTGTGTAACAGACCAGATGAAGACTGTATCTGGCTAAATGTTGCTGGAGCTTTCACCCTAGCACGCGTGTCCCCGTGCCTCCACTGCCAAAGGGGCTGCTCCTCCAGGACTTCCAGGGATGCTGCTTTATCAGCATTGTGCTTGGAAGGGGAGGCACATAATAACTTAAAGGTTTCTGTAAAGTGTTTGTCTAGCTGTCAAAGGGTTGCCTGCTTTTGTCCAATAGTCCCAAAAACATTTAAATAGCAGTATTGCTATGATTGGCAGCACATACAACTGGTTAAAAAATAGCTGGTGCAATGTGAAAGCTGGAAAACTAATCCAGTAAATGCAAATCACTTAACAGAGCACTCAGAACCAGAAATTTTCTCTCCTGTAAAATAAATTACATGATAAATAAGGGCATATGTTAAGGGGCAGGCATAAGAGTTGCTGCTGCTGAAACCCTGACTGAGGCCATGCCTTGTGCACAGTGCCTGTGAGGATCATTCCTCAGTGTGAAGGAGAGACTGGAACTCGCTAACTGCAGCTTCTCATGTTTTCACCACTATTTGCCTTATGACTGACAAGTCCCACTTGGCTTTTATATCCTTCTGCAGCCTGGTCACATGAATGAAGTCATTTGTCCCACATGCCTCTTCTGCAGCAGCCTCTGGTGACCCATATGCTCGTACATTCTCCTGGTGGAGTCAGCTAAAGAACGGGACTAGTAATGTGTAGTTTATACAGAACTACTAGGGAAGAATATGCAGTTCACAAGGATGTGGTTTTCAATAGTGGAAAGCTGATTTTAGTCAAGATTTGTTAGTTTTCTGATGCTTGGAAACACAGAAGAACAGAAACCAAGGCTACCTGTATGGGTTGGAATGATGCAGTCTAAGAGGTTGCTTTCTTATCGATTTAACTTTTTAGGGAAAAAAGCAAACAAAAGGGGAACAAAAGCTTATTTTGTTAGCCTATATTGTGGCAGCACACTGTAAGGCCCTAGTCACACAATAACAGGGAGTACAACAGAAATACTGACGTTCCTCTCAAGCAGAGGATATATCCTGTCCAACGAGCAGTTAGAACTTTCAAAATACACCTGGCATGCTTCTGGTAGAAAGCAGATAGCATCAGCACCACAATCCTGAAATTCTTTGGCCAGCAGGAAATGTAGATGCAAAATGTAACAGACTCTCTGCCCCTGTGTGGTTAAATACCTTTTCTCATCAGTACCTGTTCTCTTAATTCACTCAGCCAAAACTGCCATACTGCAGCAGGAGAGGCAACACTTCGTTTCTACTTTTTCTTTGTCATGTAACAATAATATAGCATTAAAATTAGTAAGTTTACACTGTGATGGGTTCAGGCTAAACAGTCTGTCTGCCAGCACTACAAACACTTGTTTTATCCACTGCTGTCTTTAATCAAACTCGGATGGAAAACCTCATTGTTCTTCTATGTAATTAGCATTAGGGCATTCCAGGGAAATTTTCACACATAAAAGAGGATCAGATGGGGAAGAAAGGAATAAAGAGTTTTCAAAGGTACTGTCTATTAAGATTGCCGCTGAAAAAAAAAAAAAGGTCGACCATTTGAATGGATTAGCATTGTCAGTATTTAAAACCCATGGCTATTTGTAAGTGTTGAATTGGTCACTGGAGGGAGCTGAGATTGCTCTAAGCAGCAGACAGCTGCATGTGAGTGATGCCCTCTTCAACGGGCTCTGATGGCAGCAAGGATGAGCTGTGAAAGCCCCTTTTGGGGGCCAGGCAGGAAGGAGGTTACATCAAGGTTAAAACTGCCGGTTTTGTAAGAAAAGCGCTCATTAATTAGGAGGGAGGAGTTTCGCTAAGGTTGTTTTATTTTGTTCTGTTTATTGACATATCTGGCATTTTAATAATAAGGCTTTGGTGAAATAAATTAAACCATGTTTGCTTTAAGGATGTGCATATTTGTTATTGTCTTGGGTTGTACAAAGGAAATTATTTCAGTAGAGAGCTAGCTGGGCTTCATGTGTCGTATGTGTTCACAACAACCTTTTCATTTGAAGGAATGGTCACAGTAGCAGGATTCCCCACAGTTCTATTTCATCACAAATTTGTCTCTGGTTTGTTTTTATCCTCCCTTTTTATGAAGCATCTGCATATACTTCAGAAAAATGGAAATCTAGCCTGGCAGAATCCAATTGGGGGACGGGGGGGACGGGGGGGGGA
>NW_020799144.1:8903198-8928720 GCF_003259725.1 Athene cunicularia | reverse complement strand
GGGGGGATGGGACGGGGAGACGGGACGGGACACACGGACAAAATAAAAAAAAAACAAAACCAAAACAAACCTCTTTCTCTTGCAAGGCAAAGACAAGGAAGGTGCAATTTAGGATGTGTAAATTCTTCCTAAGGAAATGGAAAGAAGTGTGAAGTAAAATGAAAAGTGACCAAAACTATATTTTCACTGACAATTTTTACATTTGCATTATGGAAAGAAAACGATCACCTATCCCTCCTGACCTTTTCACAATATAATGAACACTGACATGTTAAGTCTTCTAAAAATCTTTTAAACTTTGTAAAAAATATTTTTTGAAAGTTTCATTTAAGAAAATATCTTTCTACCTCCCGTTCATATATATGACAGGGAACAGGAAGTCATACTAGAGCAGGCTGACTTCTGTTCAAAATAGTGAAAAGTGGCTGCCTCTGAAGGGTTACAGCTGTCCTAGTTATCCTTGTCACTGTGTGTGATCTGTGCTTAGATACCTGCTGAGCTGAAGATATCTTCAAAATAATATAATATTTTAGCTGATTTTATGTGAGTGTGTGTGTGTGTGTGTTTTGAATCCCTTTTGAAGTTATGGAAATCCTTTGGCATTCACAGCAGCCTGTGACAAATTGTGACAAGTACAATTGAGGCTCACCACCACCTCCTTTCCTTCGCTTTGAACCCCATGCTAACCCCATGATAAGACATTGAACAAATATCCCAAACCATCTTTTCCATACCAGTCACAGGCCTCTGACATACTCTTCATCAGTCAACTTTCATCCATTTATTTTTTCCTACAAGCTTTAAACATTGTCACACTTTACTTCAATTTTTCCTGGTCTTCTAAATTTTGAGGGGAGAGGAACCAAAGCAGAACACAATATTCAAACTGCAGATACCTGGTGGAAAAATACAGTGTAAAAATTATACTGTCTGGACTATATTCTATTCCTAATACATCCTAATATGTAATTTATTTTTTAACTCCATTGGAGCACTGAACTGTGTTTTCATGGGACTAGCTATTATAATGATCATCGCAGTGCCCATGGCTATGCATGCAAAGTTGTGTGTCTCCTTTCCCACATTCATCCTGTTGTTACAGAGGCTCTCAAATAAACAATCAAAAATTTAAAATTTATTATCAACACAATTAACTAGCCCTCTGTGACTATTCAACGTCAGGTTCAAATGCCCATGAGAAGAGGATAAATCACCACTCCCTAGGGTTTAACAACAATCCAAAATGCTCTCTCACTCACCTAACAAATAGAACTCTCTAGCTCAATGAAATCCTAAGGGCAGAGTCCTGACCCAAGTAACCTCAAAGTATTTCCTTGAGCAGTGTCGTGGCCCAAAGGGACAGTCCTTACCACAGCTGCTGCTCCAGGGGGAGACTATGTCAAAATAAATCCCCCAGGGAACTCCATTTATACCCAGGCTGAATCTGATTTGTGGTCAGCAGCGGCTCCCATTGGCCAAAGGCCCCAACTACCGCAAAGCCCTGAAACAAGAGCACATAAAAAGGAAATCAGTAGCTGATAAATTTCAGCAGCCAAGAAGCCCTATTTTCATTGGGTGAGTGCACCTGCCACACCCTCTTCCTTTGACAACATTGAATTTCCTTACCTGGTCCTTCCAGCCATGAGTCCTAGAGCATCCTTCTGCAGTTATTCACAACTGGTCCTTAGTTTACTATTCTGACTGGTTTGGTATCATCTGCCTATTTGTCACCTCTTCCCAATAACTAAGAAAAAGCTGAATGCTGTATCCAACATGCAGACTAAGCTTACCATAATTCACCTCTTTTTCCAAAAAGCTTTGTGCAAAGTTGAACGGTAGAGTTGAAGCTGTGGTTGTGAGCTAACCACGTGAGCTGTTTTACATATTTCTACCTGTATCTGTGAAGCAGATGATTCTGAAGGAGAAGATAAATCTGTTCTTCTGGCATTAATCAATGAAATGTTCATGCACTTCAAAACATCTAATGTCTGCCATGCTAATTTTCACAAGTTCACTTTTCATGGTGGGTTGAGCTTGGATGGACACCAGGTGACCAGCAAGCCACTCTATCACTCCTTTCCTCAACCAGACAGGGGGAGAAAAAAAATATGATGAAAGCTTTGCGGGTTAAGGTAAGGAAAGGGACAGCACTCAGTAATTACCCTCACAGGCAAAATGGACTTAATTAATTTATTGCAAATCAAATCAGAGGAGGGTATTAGGAAATAAAACCAAATCTTAAAACAGCTTTTCCCACTCCTCCCTTCTTCCCAGGATCAACTTCACTCCCAATTTCTCTACCTCCTCCCCTGCAATCAGCACAGAAGTATTAGGAATGGGGACTGTCGTCAGTTCATCACAGCATCTCTGCTGCTTCTTCCTCATCATACACTTTCCCTGCAATAACATGGGGTCCACACATGAGACAGTCCTCCATGGACTTCTTCAATGTGAACCCTTCCCACATGCCGAAGTTCTTCACAAACTGCTCCAACAAGAGTTCCTTCCACAAGGTGCGGTCCTTCATAAACAAACTGCTCCAGTGTGAGTCCTCCATGGGGTCACAGCCTCCTTTGGGCATCCATTTGCTCTGGTGTTTGGTCCTCCCTGGGCTGCAGGTGGAGATCTGCTCCACCATGGACATCCATGGGCTGCAGGAGACAGCCTGCCTCACCATGTCTTCACCACAGACTACCGGGAAACCTGCTCCAGCTCCTGGAGCATCTCCTACCCCTCCTTCTTTACTGTCCTTCACGTCTGCAGGTCTGTTTCTGACATATTCTCACTCCTCTCTCTGGCTGCTGTTGCACAACATTGTTTTCCCTTTCTTAAACATGTTATCACAGAGGTGCTATCACCACTGCTTATAAGCTCGGCCTTGGCCAGCAGTGGGTCCATCTTGGAGGTGGCTGTCATTGCCTCTGTCAGATACTGTGGAAGCTTCTGCAGCCATCCCTGTAGCCCCCCTGCTACCAAAACCTTTCCATGCAAACACAACACAGTTGCCTGAGTATCTCAAGGAATCATGCTGAGACAAAGACTTTAAGGTGACACTGGTGTCTGGATTCAACAGGATGGTGCTAAGCATGAGGTAATTGAGCTTTCTGCTCCAGTGTTCCAGAAGATGTCCAGATTTGTACTCTCTCTGAAAATTTTATATTGCTGAAGCCAAAGACAGTTTTTTGTGTTGTTTTGTGCAATATAGAATATTTCTTACATGCTACAAATTACATGTGAATGATGACATGTATTCTGGATGTTTTCCATCTATCACCTGTAAACTTTCTTTGTAAAACTCAAATATTATTCTGCTGAGAAGCAGTGGCCCTTTATGGAAAATTAATCAGTCTGTAAAAATGGATCTTAAAGTACATATCATTTGATGTATGTGGCTAATCAGCAAGGGAAGAAATTCACATTATTCCCCTCTTAAATGGTCCTGTCTTTCAGAGGAAACTATTTTCTGCTGATTGATCCTAACTCATGCTGTCCTCTATCTTCTTCAAAAGATGTTCCATTTGTCATTTAAAAGTGTGTGCAAGTCAGACATAGCCACACACAAGCATGCAGATATGCAGATATATTTGAGAGGCTGGCTTTCAAGTTACTTTATCTAGTGATAGAAGTAGATTCAGTAAGGTGAGGCATGATATCAATGAGAGTTTTAGTAACTATAAAACATTTACCTACTGCTTCACTGTAAGGGAACTTCATAAATTAATAAAGAAAACAAATCTGCTGCTGAGGTAAAGAAATTGTCACAAAAGCTTGAGAAGGTAATAGCAAAATGAATGCTCCTAGATGGATCTATTTTATTTCGCATTGCAACAGCCTTGAGAATAACCTAGAGCAACCTGTGAAGTCTGATCATCAGTATAAAGCCACATGCATTAGAGAAATATTTAATATTGTTACATAGAGACTTGTATGTGTGGAGTGATTAGTCCTATGCTTTTCTGAAGTTTTCGCCATGCCCAATATCTTTGGATATACTCTTATACTTGCTGAGAGACTTAATTGCTTAGTACTTTGCAAGGGTGGCATAGACCCACTAGTATGGATTCATCTGCTCTGTCACATCTCGGACAATGTGCAGCAAACCCCCTATCAATATCACCATTATAAAGCATTTCCCTCTCACTGTTTACTAGTTACCTCAGAGTCAAGAACAGTCAAAAAAATTGTCTGCTTTTAAAAGGATGCACTGAACTATGTTTTTTTTTTCTTCCCATCCCTGCACACTGTGTTTTTCTGAAGTACAAAGAAGGGCAAGGTGTCAGCATCTCAGTGCTGAGATCTAATGAGTCATGCCTTCACAGCTCTCTACTGTTTGGAGAATATGGACAAGAACAACATACCCTGTGGTTTATAAGTTTTCAAACAAGAGAAATATCTAGTCTCTTAGGGTTACCTAAAGTTAAGAACAAAAATGAAAGTGTGTGGGCTTGGGAGCTTTTTGGTTTTCCTGAACTAGTTGGTCCCGACCACTTTCTCAACAATTATGTTTATCTTGATATTATGCAAAGTGGACTCACTCAGAATTTTCTCAGAACATTTGGGAGGTTTAGATAAAAAAACCCTAAATAACTCCCTCTCCACCCCCACAAATGTCAGAATGTTCAGAGACACAGAATGTCTTGGATCCTGGGGAAATGGATCATCTCCAGAACCAGAAAAAAAAAGCTCCAAGGACTGAAAATCTGCATTCAAGTGCTGTGTGCTCAAGAAGAAAAGTAAGAATAAAAAAATGTTTTGAAGTCTCTGTGGCTGGAATTCAATACAGATTTCTTTTGCCAGAAATAAATTATTGAGTGTTTTAATAATTGGGCTACTTCTACTGGCATTAACACCAGCATGAATGTACATGCTGCCAACAGAGGCAGACCTAAGTGCTTGTCTTTCCTCCTGGCTCTTTGTGCTTGTGTTGCCACTGCTGGGGAAACAGACCCAGGCCAGTTTTCAGCTGGGGCATCTTCCTGATCTAGTTTTTGTGTCACCTGCCACACAAAGTGGAAATCATGGAAATGTGATGAAGGACGATTACATCACTTTTTTCTCTGTGAACAGATAAAATACCCTTTGGGACTGCATTCAAGCCCTAGGCTATGTCTGACATAACATTGATTCTTACTCAAATCACAGTAACCTCTCTAAAGTGATCATCACTCATTTCTTGAAAAAAAAAAAAAAATATTTTTTCCTTCACCAAATAATAACTGTAAAGTCAGATATCACCATAGACCCTATGTTTGCTTAGTCTCTGTCCTTTAAATATTGCCTCCCAAGTGAGAATGTTCCTGTAGGCACTTAATTATCACATCACAAAAAAAAAAAAAGAACCAACCCTACAAATACATTCAGGAGAAGTGCAAACACAATAGAAAAATCCATAGAATATATTCACTGCATTTAAATGTTCATGAAAGTTACCTTTGCAGCTTGTGAGAATGCAACAGGGTTCTTTAATGCATCCTGGACTTGTTTAAGCCATGGTAGAGATTTCATTGTGACAAGAGACCAATTTCTCCAGCTGTCTCAAATAGAAGAGAAAAATAAAGCAGATGTTTCCTTACTAGAATTAAGACCAGGAGATACACAAGCAGAGATCTAAATAATTTCTATCTCAGTTTTTATGACACTTTTGTGAATTATTTGCATCATACACTTGTAATTAGAGAGCGGAACAGATGGTAGAGGTTGAGTTTAAAAAAAAATAAAGAAAATATTTCTTTTCAAAAAACAGTGATGCCAAGGATTTATTTACTACATCTGAAAGGTGTTTCTCCCTACTCTCTGTAACTGAAGTGTTACTCCACTGACATTGGAATGAAGTGAGACCTAAGGGCATGCCTATGCTGGAAAACTGCATTTTGTGTATCCAGTCTTAGTGATTCACATCACACCGCATATACCCACCATTTTGTTTTCTGATATAAACGTGTTCATAATGACAAATGCACTTGTGGAGAAAACTATAGCAACTACACATCAATGCCATGTTTTGGAAGGAGCAGACAGCATTCTGGTCAGAAATCCCATGGTTCATTGATTCAAAATTGTGTTGTAGTCACTCTGGGGTTTCTTACATTCATATTGCAAGGTGAAGGAAATCCAGGCGATTGTGAGAAAAAGGCTGACCATTAGAAATTATATCCTTTAACTCTACAAGCTCGTTGCTTTTGTTATCAAGTGCCATGTTGAAAATATAAAGGCACATTAAAGACCCCACACAGGTAACTGCTAGAAGGTTGCACAGATGCAGATTATTGCAGACCAGCCTACAATCCTTTTACAGTATCATTTTTGTAAGTGTGTCGGAGAAAGGAGGAGAAGAACTTAGCAAAATGAAAACTATAAAAGTAAAAATGTTCTGCAAACATCAAGAGCAGCCTTACAGTCAGGACTACATCCTTTTCTAAGATCTGTGCTGTAGTGAAAGGAATGCCATTGAGTGCAATAACTGAGTAAAATGGAAGACCTGGTGATATCCACAAAATTGGATTCATTCCATGTCAGCCATAGACTCTGAATTAGTATCTAACAAAGTTTCTATAGTCATAAGGTCAGTCCTAGCACCATTGACTGGCACAGTAGCAATATAGTGTGAGGTGACAAAAATAAGATACACTTTTGCAAATATGTATGAAGCTTATAGATTAACTTTTTATATTACATATTAATGTGAACATGCAGAAATATCATCATATTAGGAAATCTTTTCTGTTATTCTTGATTTTGTATTTATCTTCAAGAAGTTAAATACACTTAAGAGTTAACCTCCAAAAGTGAGACAATTGCTTGCTGAGATCCCAGTGGTCTAGTCACAAAACAGATTCAAATATTAAGGAGAAAATAATGTTATTTTTAAGGTATACCTTTATTTTGGGTGGCATTGGTTCCTTTGTTTATTTGGGGTTTTTTTCCCAAAACATTTCACCTCTTACTGTGATGACACCTAAGAAAAGTACCTAAATCCATAGTACGAGCAGGTTTTTAATGACATTTAAAAGAGTTGAGGAATGGTTTCATGTCCCTCTTCTGTTTGCTTTATTGCAGGAGTATATTTTACAAATGAATGGCTCTGGAATGTAGCTCCAGGTCATATTAAATATATGGGTTGAGGGGCATAGCTTATCATAATTTATCATAAAGTTTTGCCTCTAAAGCGAGATATACAGTTGTTGAACAAAAGGAGTTTGGCTGCAAAATGGGCTGTAAAATCACTAAACTCCTGTTTGCCAGCTATGAAATTAAACCAGATTATTTGCTTCTTTCACTGCAGTAGCCAAGAACTACACGCTGTGCAAATCTAGAGTCTGCAAAAATAAATTTCTGACACAGGTCCAAGGCCTGTTTCAATTCTGGGTGTGAAACTTGAGTGCTGCAAGATGTGAGAGGTGTCTATCTCTACTATAAAGAAATAAATCTGTTCTCCTACTTTTCAAAGTTGGAAGGAAAGAAAAAAATTAAATTGTACTTTACAAACTTAGGAATTTTGTATAACTAAAGTAGCTCCTCTATCCCAGCCTCAGCATACACACATAAATATACACACTTGGGTTTGAGGCGATGTCTATAATGAGCTGCTTGTACTGATGTGGAGATTGTTTATAGACAAAATGTTCTGACCATACACAGACATTTAGTTCTGAACATCCGTGGAGCAGGTGACTGGCTTAATATCCCCACCATCAATTTCTACCAACACCTGGGAGACACCTTCCCATCATTATGCTGACACAAGGGGCTATAGAAACTCTTCCTGATCTGCTTTGGCAAACCCAGCCCAACTAGGGTAAATCTCCCTTGGCGTTTGGTTTGGAGCTGGCCTAGCTGACCTTGCCCGTGTGAAGAGCTTGTCTGATCCCCTCCAACTGGCAAAGTGGAGGGGACAGCAAACCGCATCAGAATGGCAATAACAAGCAGTCTGGGGACAGATTTATATACAGCCACTCTGCCTGTTTGCTCTGTAAACATCTGTCCGCTACCTGTACTGGCAGCAATTTGGTATAAGAACACCCTTCACAAGAAAAGTGTGCTTTTTGGACAAAAGCACTCCTGTGCATCTACACTGAAGAACCTGTACTGGCACGGACAGTTGGGGCATGTGTTAGAATCACAAGATTTAGGAAGAGATGTAACTAATTTTATCAGTATAATGATTGATTTTATATTTTCCCCAGCATGGCTGGGGTATGGCTTGATATTGACACCACAGTGGTGGCACAATCCTTACGGGAAATATGGTCAGACTGGCACAGGGTGTACGGATTTTCACACTATGGAACAAAGTCCCCTTTGTAATCACTTGAAAACTGATATAGTCCTGTGCACCCCAGACCTATGCACGTACATCACTTCAGGCAATATGTGAAATCATAAAGACCACCCTTTGAAATTCAACAAAACATTTCATTTAGAGAAGTCTCTAGTATTTCCTGAGATTTGCATAATTTTTGTGATGCAGTTTACATTTCATATTTGTTGTGTGACAGGAGTTTTCATGGTGTAGAATCTCTGTATTTGACAGATATTTCATGTACACATATTAACTGAATATTTGATCACACTTCATATTTCAAGAATAGTTTACATATGTATATATGCAAAGAAATTGTACTGATGTTGGGATAAGATAATTTAGCTTGCTAGCTGTTGTGGATATTGTATAAGGATTATAATACTCTTTGAATTGCATTCCTTTCTAATATTTCCGATGAGCTTTCTCCTACATCATAAAAGGGCCATCTCACCAACTTTCTGCCCATCAGGTAGTAATCACTGGATTCTGTTTCCCTCATTAAGATTCTATGAGATTCTCTGAAGTGCCAAAAAGGCTCCACTCCACACTGCCAGATGCTTAACATTTTAGCTAATATTCATCTGAACTTAGCGTAGACCTAGAACAGTATGGAACGTTGTGTGTAATTTTTTATTTGCCCAATAGCCCTTTTTTCTCATGGTTCAAATCAAGGTGGGTTACAATACACACAAAGGAAAGAACTCTCAATTACATATTTAATCTTGTACAAAATTTTATTTCCAGGGAAGTAATGTGCCTTTCTTTGACAGTATTGAGCCTCTGCTGTTCTGTATGGTGTCAATAACGATAGTCCTGATTATGGTCTGAGATGTTAGGTAGTAAAGACCACTCTCTTGGTTTAGTTGTTCTCATTGCCTAGATCTGGACACTTTCTTTCTTTGTGTGTTTCTAACCTACCCTACATCCTGCTTCACTGCTTTATGTACACAGCTGAGGGGGCTGAGTCAGTCCCATGGCCACTCGAGTGACTTACATGGAGGAGAAAGTGAGCCATGAGATGGATGCCACAAAATGGCCCTGGAACTTCCCTCCATGCCCAGGACTGCCCCGTCTCTAACAGATAGAGCTGTTGCTTCCGTCTGCCTTGGGAATGGGTGCCTCCAACCCCTGAGATGAGGCATACAGGTCTCTCAGTGCTTGGAGGAAGGGTTCAAGCCATGAAGGCTGGCCACCACCCTCCACTATCCACCGTGTCCTTTGCAACTGAGGACTGAAACAGCAGAAGACTGAAAGTGTGACCACAGCTTCCTTTGCAATCATCCCTGCTCTTTGAGCCAAGCTGTTAGGTTCTACTTGGCATAGCTTTGCAGGTTTACAGCCCTGAAGATGCTCTTGTAGTCAGACCTAGTTGAGCTGCTTGTGCCTCGTTTGGGCTATATTTTCCCTACAAAGAGGTACCAGGCTCCATGGTTTCTTATGACAGGCTTTGATTTGGGATAGGGGGGAAGACAGTTATTTCATTCTATCAGGTAAGATTAATATGTAACAGTCTTAACTGAAGGTAATATGTAATTTTCTCCAACTGACAATATAAAATGAGATTTTGTTTCTCTTCCCTAAACTTATTTTCAGGTGTTCTACATAGCAAGAGAAGGAGTGAAAAAGACCAGTTAGGAAAAAGACGAATATTGTGGTGAAAACTTGTTCTTTTTTATTATTTTTTATTATTGGGGTGTCATTGCAGAGAAAATAACCTTAATTTTTTTGTCATATATGTGTACATTATCTGCATTATAAATCAGATAAGGTTGTTCAAAGACAAAATCAGAATCTAAATAAACCATGGTTGTTGCCATATACAACACTCAGCAGTAGTGATTTACTATGGTACTCCCAGGCCTGTGTTATGACCTTTGGAAAATACTGTTCTTGCCTATTTCAGCAGCAGCAGCTTATGCACACTTTGTAGAGCATTTCCTCTACATAGATTTACCAGCCTTTCTAAAATAAAAATGTGATACCAAAAAAAAAAACAAAAAAAACCACCAAACAAACAAACAAACAAACAAACAAAAAAAAACGCAAGCATTTTGGAATCAATCCCTCATATATTAATACAAATTTAAAATTCATACGCAAAACACAGGCTCTTCATTACATTGCAGTGAAGTGAAAAAAAACCCACTTTACTAACTTAACTGTTTTAAATATGTGGGTGCACAAAAAACAGTTCAGCAGTTCTCATCTATTTTCCTAAATAAATGAAAATGACACGTCACCCTCTAGATTATTTTTACAAATATTTCTGATTTTTAAAAGTGAGTTAGAATTTCTACCTTTTCATATTGTTCTTTTTAGAGGGATTTTGCCTTAAGGCAGACCAGTCACTGTAAACTTAACAAAATATTGTCTGGAGAGACACAAATGACTAATTTCTGTTTGACTCTAACATTCTGACTGAAAACAAGTGACATGAAATATTTTAACTGCTGAAGGAAGAGAAATGCTAAATTGAATTAGAGCTAAAACAACCGTGGAGACCTCCTCTGAACTTTCAGTTGACATGACAGGAAGGGAATTTGCTCAAAAGTGGCTGATCAGTGACCATCAGAGTCTATGATATCTGACTTATTATCATGGTGGTAAATACTCATTTTCTAAAGTTCCCTTTGAAAGATGTATTTGAAATAACATGTAATACTAGCAATCTCTTAACACTATCCATTTATACAGCAGACCAACTGGGAAAAAAATCCTGTTCTTAGACAGAATGTGACAACAGAATTTTTCCGTATATTGAAGAATCAATGTGCGTGAAAGTTTATGAAAAACCAACAACTAAATGGATTTTTTTCCTGATTTAAGTGAATATAATGCTATATCGTCTCTGCAGGCAGAGCTACTGTAATATTGTAAAAGGTGTAGTATATTTGAATTTCTTCAGCTGCAGACCTGTACTCAGATGAAATTATCTACTCTACATCTGTTAATACCAGCTGAGGATACTGGACATTTGGTCCATCTGTTAAAATGCTCTGTGCAGGCACTCATCACTTTCTTATTTGAATGTCCAGTATTTTGTTCTTGTGCCACCAAATACCATCACGTCTATGTGTCAGAAAGTAAGGAGGCAGTTTAAACTCTGTGATCAAACTTCTTTTAGCTGCTTAACAGGTACTCTGAACAGCCATACAAGCTGGGACAGAACCTTTCTCTCCAGTGCTCAGACTATTATAAAAAGTCTGAGACTATAAATTTTAATATTTTAAAGGGGGAGAGAGGAAGAATCCTTTCACTGCTTGCATTTAATAGTTTTCTAGCCTGATTTTAACAGGATCTGGCTATTCTCTGGTAAAGAAAAAATATCTTCATATCAGACCATCAATTCCTTAAGCAAATACCCAATTGCCTTGGTATTCATTGCCCTGTGTTATGGATCCATAGACTCACAATCAGAAGCTGTATTTTTAGCTTTATTTGGCAGAAGGATTGTTCTTGACTCAGATATAAATTAACACATAGAACTACAGAATACTTTGGTTTGAAAGGGACCTTGGGAGATTATCTAGTCCTATTTGGCCATACAGCTAGATGACATTTAAGGGTCCCATCTACTTTTCTGCTTTAAAAAAGACAAAAGAAGTAGGTTGTTCTGGTCATTGTCTAGTCATATTTGAAGCATCACCAGGGATGGGGAACTCATAGCCTCTTCATTTTTCTTGGCTGGGATAGAGTTAATTTTCTTCATAGTACCTCATATGGTGCTATATTTTAGAGTTGTGATGAAGACAATGTTGATAATACAGAGATTTTATTTCTTGCTGTGCAGTGTCAAGGCCTTTTCTGCTTCTCACATCACCTCACCAGTGAGTAGGCTGAGGTTACACAAGAAGTGGGGAGGGGACACAACTGCGACAGTTGCCCCCAGCTGACTCCACCTGCATCAGGGCAACCCCTGGTATCAAAAGAGGCTGAGGGATGAAGGGACTGAGAGCAGTACTGTGGACAAGGACATAGGGTTACTGATGAATGAAAAGCTGGACATGAGCTGGCAGTCTGCATTTGCAGCCCAAAGGACAACCATATCCTGGGCTGCATCAAAAGAAGTGTGACCAGCAGGTGAGGGGAGGTGGTTCTGCCTCTCTACTCCACTCTTGTGAGACCAAACCTGCAGTGCTGTGTCCAGGTCTGGAGTCCTCAACACAGGAAAGACATGGAACTGTTGGAGTGGGTCCAGAGGAGGGCCACAGAGTAAGCAGAGGGCTGGAACACCTGTGCTGTGAAGTAAGGCTGAGAGACTTTGCGCTGTTCATCCTGGAGAAGCCTTATTGCAACCCTACAGTAATTAAAGGGGGCTTATAAGAAAGATGGGGACAAACATTTTAAAGGTGTCTTCCAACTCAAACCATTCTATGTTTCTATGATTCTCTGGTTATATGATATGACATCACAATCAGCAATAAAGTCTGGGTGAAGAAGGAGGAAGGGGGATGTTCAGAGTTATGGCATTTGCCTTCCCAAACAACCATTATGTGTGATGGAGCTCTGCTTTCCTGGAGATGGCTGAACACCTGCCCAACATGGGAAGTAGTGAAGGAATTACTTATTTTGCTTTACTTGCACACATAACTTTTGCTTTACCTATTAAACTCTCTTTATCTCAACCCAAAGTTTTTTCACTTTTACACTTCCAATTTTCTCCCAAATCCCACTAGAGTGGAGTGAGCAAGAGGCTGTGTGGGGCTTAGATGCTTATCAGAGTTAAACCACAACACCCCCATGGATACAGTGTTTGAATATAGTCAGGGTTTTGTGGTTGGTTGGTTGGTTGGTTGGTTGGTTTTTTCTTTCTTCTCTATATAAGCAATCAGAATTTCCTTTAATTTGTGATAATTGCTGCTTTTACCATGTACCTCTGTCTTCTGAAAGAAGTGTCCCTGCTTAGCCCATTTAGGTTGACTGCAGTTAGGTTTCACCTTCTCTCTTCTCCAGGGTGAATAAATTTGACTCCTCCGTGCTCCCCTACACATAGCTTGGCTGTCATATGTCCCCCACTCCCCGGTGGCCATCAGCTGGACATTTATAGCATGCATCTATCTGCCTGTTTGTTCAGAGAGAAAGGGTACTTCATCAAAATGGCACATAGTTTAGGGGACCTGAGGGTGTTTCTTAAACTTCTTAAACCAGAAGCCAAAGTGATCAATAATTAACTTCAGCTGAGGAATCCAAACTTTGTCTGTATCCTTGACTCCCTGTACTACCTAGTTCTTGGGCTGTTGTGTAGCCGAGTATTTTAAAGGTTATGAAATGCATAAATAATATGTTAATAAAATATATACATCTGTAATTGCATATGATCTACGTTTTCATATTGTGTGAAAACACTATCAGAGGACACTTAAAACCAGCAAGCTCCAGCGTGACATGGTAGTGAGGTCTTGAGACTTGTTTCTGTTATTTTAACATAGAGGTACAGATTTATGATCATCATTTAGTGCACTATTATAGAACCATCAGGAACTGATTTTTCTCCATTTAATACTTTAATTGTGACCAATATTTCTACTTTTGGAGTATTTTCTCTCTCAGGAGAAAAAAAATTTTTCCACTTTAACTCCACTAAAAATTTTTACTTTAAAAAAATATCTAAAAAAATAGAGTAAGTAATAACTGGGCATACTGATATAAAAGTCAATGACGAAAAATAAACTGACAGTCACTCATAGTTCACTCTTGAATCCATTTAATTTAATCCTCCTCTTAAAGTATGAACAGAAATTACACAATCCAATGAAGATGTTGGGCTGCAAGTATAAAGAGAATGAGGACTACAGTGTGGAGTTAGAAAGGAGAATAAAGTGACATTTCAACAGAGAAATTCAACAGTTTAAATAAATAATGTAACAATTATTTTCCAGTATTCTAATGCTGCAACCTGTTGAGTAGGCAAGCAGCTGGTATGTTTGATTTTGCTTTGTTCATATGTGTTCTGCGAGGATTGAGTTTAGTTAAGGAACATCCATTCTTAGGCAGTCCTAAAGAGAGGCACAAGAAAAATCTGCATGCTGTGTGATGTCCCCACCGTTCCTGTCTGTGGATGGTAGGGAGGATACAAGGAATGACCACGGAGGCGCCTGCACACTGCACTGCTCAGGTTCAGAGCACAGCCGCGGTGAAATGGGCTGCTTCTGGGACGGTAGCTAATTGCAGCTCAGTCCAACTACCTGGCACTAGTTTAGTCACGATCTGCCATGGTGTGATACTGAATATGACAATCCAAATCACTTCTAAAATCTACATATTAACTGATTTATTGAAAGATATTCCGTGTAGAGCAACAATGTGAACTCCAATATTTGGAAGTTGAGGAATTCTGAAACAGTAGGTATTTTGCTTTTGTCAAATTAGATTCCTTTGGCCCTTCTGCATATTGGACTATTAACCATTTTGTACTGTTCTTCTTGGCTCAGTTTGAAAATACTTAGGATATCCTAAACAAAAAACATTCACAGTACATGTGATACAATATGCAATACATGTTCCTCTAAAACATTCTGTTGTTTCAGCAACATATTTCTGTATTTGAGAAGACCTAGCATTTAAAATCAGGTCTTACTGGTATTTTCCATCAATAATTAGAAAAAAAAAAAAAAAGATTACTTGCTTTAACTGATGCAGAAATTCCTCCTCAGGCGGGTATCTAATATTCAATTCTTCCTTGCTTGGCAATAGTTTATGAATGTACTGTTATCTGTGTCTAGAAAAATGTAAGGGATGAAAGGAAGCAGTATGTGACAAGGAAATGATAAAGAACATCCTAAAGACCAAGCTTGACAGGCATTGCTCAGTCTAAGGTGAAAACATGAATTCATAGCACAGCTTAGTAGTTAGTGACATGAAGAAATGTGAGAAGAAATGAGCTGCAAGAAAAAGTGAAAGCTGATTGTGCAGCAATACCTTGAGCACAGAGTTTGCCTGGAGAGTTTAAATTAACCAATATGGCAGAAAATGAGACACGTGAACAAGGGTTTACCAGTTTGAATTTTACCCGTATCAAAAATGGTTGTAGCTCTGCAAAATAGGGAATGAAGTTTCTGCAGACCAAAGCAGCTCTTGCTCCCATGAAAATTAATGATCCAATGAAAATGGAGAAAAAAGAAAAAGCATATATTAATCCCACCCCTGAAAATACAGATATGGATGCACATTTTAGATTTACTAGGGACACATCTATAACACAGACACAGGACATGGTAGAAACCAGCCCAAAGCCTAATTTAGCAAATTAACAGCAAGAAAAACTCTCTGGTCAAATTCAGCCATAGTGCACCCTACTGACTTAACTATATGATAATAAATTTAATCTACTCTGTGAGTAGATTAAATCCCTGTAGCACTTCAAATAACTGTTAGTCATAATATCTCCAATGACTCTCAGTGACAGCTTTTTCTGGCTTCATAACTGTCTTACCCAGCAAATGACAGAGAATTATTCCTCACAAAATATAATTTCCATGATACAGTGTCCACTCAGCTCTAATTCAGCTACACTTCATTTCTTCTTTGTGTTTTTATTTCACCAGGCAGAACAGTACAACTCACATAAACTTAAGTGTCTGCATCACTATGAATGAATGAAGAGCTAGTGTTTAGGGATCCCTGAAGATATCTTCAGTGATGTAAAGAGGGAAAAGAAAGCATAAGCATAAATAAAAATACATTAGGAGTTGGTGCATTAGTCTGATGATGCCATGTGTACAATGGTGTCAGTTTAAGTTTCTGCATTAACACTGCTAAGGGAAAAAATGTATGCAAGTAAATCGAACACAAACTCTAAAATCTTTTTATTTGTGTACTATGCTTTCAATGTTCACATGGTACATTATAGTTAATGATCTCTTTTTCTCTTTGAGCATCTCTTGTGTCTCCCTACACACTTCCCCTTCTTTCCCAACATCTTCAGTAATGTTACAGTGCACTCAGTGGGCAGTTCCAAGTTCCCTTCTATTACTCATAATTGGTAGTGTACTAAAACAGTCTTCTTGTGCAAAACTCTTCACAATAAATTTGTCTCTATACTGTCTCTATTTACTATTTACACATAATGTCATGTATGTATTCTCTCATGCTTCATCAGAACATAGTTTACAACTTTTAACATTTTCCACACCTGAGGAGAGATCCAGCTCAGTGTTATTATCACCCCCGTAATCTTGATTGCAGCAGCTTTTTGTAATGTTGTATTAACAGCTCCAGTATGCAGTAACCAGATGGAAATCAAAGGTGGAGTGGTTTTTGCATTTCACATTCCCACTGGAACGGCTCTATTTTATATAGGCGATGTCAAAACGTGTGTTCTACATCTCAAGTGCCAGCCCTAAGCACGGAACTATCTGAGACAGAAGGACTTTTCTATTCTCATTCTGACCATTCCTACCCTGGACTGTCTCAAAATCCACAAAGATGTAATTAAAAGAGATATATTTTTTTGTCAGTTTTCCCACTTTTATGTTTCAGAGAATGTCCTCTCTCACACTCGACATTTTCTAAGCTTACCTCTGAGACAGGGAGTCTAAACAATCTTAGATTGATGGTGCAAGGCCTGCGCAAAAACAAGGGGAGGCGTATGGGACTGTTCGAAAAAAGACATACCAAGTACTGATAACGTTGCTAGGAGATTAACTCCTAGCCCAAAGAGAAGTCCCTCCTAGTCTTTGAAAAACAGACAACCCCAAAACATTGGCCTAGAAGAAAGCCAGAGAACAACTGAGGCTGCGCAGAGCGACAGGGAGAAAAGTTCATCAGCGAAGAAGAGGAGACCTGATTACCATGAGAAGCGAAGGGAGGCGGGGGTAGACTATGTATATGTATAGGCGTTTTATGAATATGCACTATTTTATAACATATAAGCCGGACGAGAGATGCAAACGATGCGCATGCTTGTGGTGGAGCGATCCCCCATGCGCCCAGCGCTGAATAAACATACCCACTTTATAACCCCAAAAGTTATAGAGTGATTTCTCCACAAAACAACCTCTAAGTTTTTCCTCTGACTGCACAAACTTAAAGAGCAGTCTGTTCTTTTCTCTTACTACTTTCTTCTTTTAAAAAATGTAAATATCTTACTAAAAGATTTTGACAACATTTAGAATATAGGATGTAAATATCCTGCATACAGATCATTGTATAACTCAACAGTTAAAATTAGAAAAGACTACAAACAGTGCTTTAATACAACAAATACTTTTTATAAACCTAAAGAAACCCCATTAAATTAAGGAGAAATTCCAATATTTGGAAAACCAGAAATGAACAGTTTAAAACCTTGAAATACACTATGTCTATTAAGACCTGAAAATAATTAGAAATATCAACATTACTGAATCATCATCAAATTACTTATCCATCAATTTACACCATGCTGCAAACTTTTTCAAATCCTAAACATTGCGTATGAACAGTAACTGTAGCAAGTACAGATTTATTTTCTGCCTATGTACAATCACTCTACAGAAAAAGACTCTTGACAAAAACTTTTGAATTTCATAAGCAACAGACTGTAACCACACCTTATTGGTTAATAAATTTGTATTGCACAACCAAACCTACTCTACAGGTGTAATCGAATGTCAAATTTGTTTAACTTACATATAATTCTTACTTTCTATATCATGAAGTTCAGCATATGTTGGAGCAAAATCATGCTAGATGTGATAAACAAGTATTTGTAAAATCAGGATTTAACATACATTTGATAATTCACTGAGAATGTGCAAAATGCGTTTGCTTTCCACATTTAAAATTTGTTCAGTGTAGCAAGAAGTTAGGCCGTCAGCTGTAACTGACATTTCAGGGCACAGAGTTCCTATTCTCTGCCCTCTCAGACAGAAATGTCTGCAGTTACAGACCGTGGGGTCAGACATGGGAACAGAGAAAGAAATTAATCATTCACCCAAGCTTAAATTAAAATGTGTATGCAGCCAAGCAAACACGGTGTCTTCTGTTCTGTATCTTGCATGGGCACATTTCTGAGAACAGTGAGAAGGGAACGGTTGATTGCAGCAGATCCAGACTTTTATCCATTACTTTATTACTTTTCTCCCTTTGTACGTATTTTTTTCCTGATTTTTTTTGTTTGTTTTAGAATTCTTCTTAATTGTTAAAATTTTCAGATTCATGTCCTTTCCATTTTGCACATGGAGACAAATAATATTTACTAAAGACACAAATAAAGCAATCTGACCCATTTGTGGATATATTTCCCGCTCATTCAGCATCTAGTGGAAAAGATATACTTCTTTAAAAAAATGGCATTTTTTTCAGTTATATCTCAAAACTAAAACCGACTTGTAAATACCTTGAACAGTGGTTGTTCCATAAACTGGCAGAAAATGGATCAATGGTTTTCATTTCTTGGGACACATGAAGAAATAAAATAGTTGATGTGAATGACTATCTTTGCTCTTGATATTTCCCCAGTGCTGAGAAACCTGGTATAACCCTGAGCTACAGCTGAAAGACAGTGCTTCCTTTTCCTGGTTACACAGTACAGACTCTCCCTGAACTTACCTGCGAAAAGAGACAAAGAGAATATTCATTTAGGGAACTCTCAAGAGACAGAAATCATGCAAACACCTCTAGACTGCTTCTACACCTAAACCACACGAACCTAGTGTCTCATGTCTTTATGGAGAGAGGGTTTTCAGCTCAGTTTAATACAAGTATGCCCATGGCATTTCCTGTCAAAGTAGCTGGGAGGAGAAAATGTGAGTTAAGGACATATTTATTTCTGCCTTTCATTGAGGTACTGAACATTTTCAGCAACTCTGCAAGTCTTCATCACAAAGGTAACTACATTTGATAGTTCAGTAAATGCAGTTTAATTAACTTTCAGAGAGGTGCTGGATGTGAAGTTTAACCCTTGCATTTCAGATTAGTTTTCTGCCTTGGTATTTAAAGAGGAAAAACATAATTAGTATTCTTAATTGTGCCTGAATATTCACCCCCTATCTCATCTCAGAAACAAAGGAGGCTGGAAATCCACAACAGCATTTTTGCAGACTGCCTTCTCGGAGCAGGACTGTGCATTTGCTACTATATACATACAAAATTAGAAGGAAATCAATATCAATATGAAGAAAATCTACTTCATAAGTGGCATCCTGCCAGTGAGCTCCTGCATTAATAGGGTAGGAATGCCAAAATAATTACAAATTACTTCCTGACTATTAATACTTCCAAGCCTTTTATCTGATTAAAAACTGATGATGTATGCTAGAAGAAGAGGTGGTGTTGCTGCTGTTATTCAAGTCCAGAACTGTAATGAAAAAAAAGTTTATTATATTACTTTATTATGAAGATAGTTTAATGAAAACACTTCTTAATGTTTTTCTCTCTATTGAATGTATGTGTTCATTAGTACTTAAAACACATCTTTCTATGTCAGTTCTGTCCTCTGTTTTTTAAATTTAGATGCTCTGTCCTCTGTCCGCATTTCATTGAGTTGTTCCATATGAAAGTATTAGTTTAATCAAGTACCTGAAATTTGATTCAACTGTTCGTGACTTTAATGCTATAGTATCAATGATACAACATTGTACTGAAATGCTTTTTCAGAAAGGGTGTTTATCTGATCAAGACAAATATTTTGCTGAATTTCACTACTCACCCAGTTTGGATTTTGTTTAATACTGAGAGTATGCATTAAGGTCTTCTCTGTCTTCTACAGGTATAAAGCTGTGTCAATGCAAGTTGAGAATCTACTTGTGCAATTAAAACAGAAATTAATTTTGCGTAAAATATCCTGAAAGGCATTACTTTACAAAGTTACCTTACAAATATATGTATTGGAAACCTAAATTATATTAAAATTTTCCTTTGTTTGTTTCCTTTATTTCTTTCATTTTTTTAATACATAATCTAGGGAGAAGGGTTATGTATCCCTTTCATTCTAGAAGGGATATATTTTGCATGTGTGTGCATATATTTATATAGACATAGTGTAGGTTGAGGTGTTTCTAACAGCATTTCAGAATTAATGAAAACATAGCAGTGTTTTATTTTATTATCTTGATGGATGGCTGTTTATCACTAGCCACTGCAGATTCTCTTCTCAGATACATTTTCAATTTTTATTGTACACAAAATACTGTACAAAAATAGGCAGATTAATGTTAGTTTTCTGAAGGCATTCTCAGCTGCTTTCTCAATTTCTCTTTTAATAAGGAAAGGCTTAAAAGGTATAGATCTGGCTCTATGAGTTGTGCCAAAAAGTATGGAACTTAAATTACAAATGTGAAATTCAAGTTAATCCTTCAGTTATTTTTGTGGTGCAGTGGGATATCAGGGCTGTACCTGTGTGCGCACTAAGCTCAAACCGTCAATTTCCTGGGTAGTCCAGGAGTGTCTGGGCAATTATTTGCAAGGATGAAAGAGTGCACTGGCTGGAGACAGTGGAGCAGCATGGAATGAGGTGTTGAGCTCCCAGACACCTTCACAATAAACTTTTTGACTGACTGCTGCAGGTTCTCTCCAGATGGGAACTTTGGACCATTCCAGAAATTGTTCTAGGCAGTTCCTGCTGTGCCTAGTTCTCCCACTGGTATGTGTAAACGCACTAACACCCAGGTGGGTTGGGCTGGAGACACCTGGACAGTTCCTACTGCAGAAGTGATCAACTACTCACTGATCAGACATTTAGAACTAGACAACAGAAATTTTCTGCAGGTGGAGAAATAATCTTGCAGGGCAGCCTTTCATATTCACATCCAACAGTCAATGTCTGTGTTATAAAAACTGAGCAAAACAACGATTTCAGGAGGTTCTCCTGACTCAGCTGAAGATGCCATTGAGAACACGCTTCCAACAGAGGATCCCATCATCATTTCAACAGAAACTAACCATCCTCTCTGAGCCATTTATTTCCCCACACAAAAACTACACCATGCCAAAACCCCTGTAATTAATGTGAACATATTTTTAACAATGTTTAACACTATCCATAGGTGTCTGTGCAAGACAATTTATGAGCAGGATTGCCTCAGGGTCAGTGTGAAAGTATTAATGAAATGTCTGCCATTAATGCAGGCCTTCTTCTGGCAGTTTTGAATTGTATTTTTTGTTCTTTTTGGACAGCTTAGAATGAAAACATTTTTGTCTTCTTAGACCACTAACCTAAAAATCCTAAAAGAGCACATTAACAGTAACACCAGAGATCTGTTATCCAAGTGAAAACATGAAAACAAGCTGTCTTTACATCTCATCTCCTCCACCCATCTGTGGAAGCTTCCTCTTATTTTCATTTAAACTAGATTGAAAATAAATTATTTGAGGCAGGGACTTCTGAGGAAAAGGTAGGGTTGGGTTTTTTTTCAGTTGGTTGGTGTTCTTTAATTGTTATTGCCAACTTGCTATTATGCTATATATTACAGATCCAGATAACCGTAAGTGAAAAGGAGAAGACAGTTTGGGTTTGGGTTTTTTTTTAATTAACCAGCAAATCCAAGCATCACCTTCTCAATTGTTGGGTTCCAGCATTCATTCAAGATGTTGAATGCAGAAATGTTGGTTTCATCCATTTTGTAAATTGTGTTGAAATGTACCTATTGTACATGGCATCCTCACAGCCTGGCTCAATCTGGAAAAGAATTAGAAAAGAACCAACAAGGGTCTATGCAACACTGAATGATTGGGAGAGAGTGAACAGAGACTCATTATTCACTGCCCCTTCCAGTAGAGGAAAAAGGAGACAACAAATGATTTTGGGGTGACAGATACAAAACAACTTCCTGAATAGTTTTTTCAACATATGTGAAATACCTCGCATAATCAGTTGTGAATTCATTTTTCTCCAGGAAGTACCTAGACAAATTAATGGGAAGAAAATGCATTGGCTGTTGTTACCTACAGTAAGGTCACTGTCAGCTCAGGGAGTCCACTGGAGCCTGAAAGGGCTGTCAGGGAGAGATCATTGCATGTCTCCCTTGCTTGCCTTGCTCTGAAACATTCTCCCCTAGGGTGTCACTTTTTGGAAGTGGAGACTGAAAATGGGGCCAGGCAGTCCTTTTGTCTAATTCAATAGAGCAGTGTTTATCTTTTTACCTCTACCCTGCTTGCACCTTTCAGGAATATTTACATGAGGAGCAATTTCTGTCATGAGCTACTGAAATTATACAACAGTGGTATAAGGGAATTCTTGCCAAAAAATACCCCTGTGAAGTATATCTGCATTACCAGTCTCTTTCTGGAAAGCACTGGTGTGGTAGAAATGTCTTTGAGGGACGTCCTGTATCTTCCTGACATCCTGTAAAACTCATTCTCATTTGTAGGTATTATATTCAAAATAATCAATGACAGCAGTAACTGACAGCTGCTGTTTTTCTTTAGACCAAATAAAGGGTGTTCATTTACAGACAGCAAACAGGCTAATATAGAAGGAAAGCCAAGTACTTCTCATATTTCTGTTAAAGAAATTTTGCAACACCTTGGTAGAGTTACTTAAACTAAAATACAAACAGAAACCAAAATGCCATTACTAAATGCTATTATCTAACTTTTAAGTACCTGCTGGTATGGAATCCAAAGCACCAGGTTAGATGATCAGAGAATGGAGACATGTCAATGTCTTTGAAAAACCTTCACAAAAATCATCAGACCTGATAAGGAAACAACTTCAACTCCTCAGTGGTGGCTTACTCTTTAAAAATTACGCAAACAGATGTTATTTTCTTTGGGAAAATGCCTAGAGATTAAGGTTCTTATTTGGGGCAGAATTTGAATATAAATAATTTCATAATAATATTAAGAGTTAATCACGGATAGTCCATTGGATTAGAAACCAACAGGTAAAGATTTTTCCAAAGTTAACAGGTTATTGATATTTGGGAGGCATGATAACAATATCACGAACTAAACAGATAAATTCTAGAATAAACTCCTCTCCCATGGGAGAATCATAGACCTGGCAAAATTTATAAATTCACATCTGCACAGAACCTTTTTGAAAGTGGGTGCAGGAGCATAGACTGTGTGTCTCTTCATTTGATTAATTTATCCTTCTTTTAAGTCCTTTCAGAATGCAGAGATTTCAAAAGTTTAGAAATAAAAATCTCTGTTGCAAGTTTCCCCATTGTGCTGGTTTTTAACATGTTGGTTTTGAACATTAATTTGAGTTCATCTGCTATGCAGGATATAAGGGACAAAAATGGCTCAGAGGATCCATAGAAAAGAAAAACACAGGAGACCCACAGAAAGCCCAGAATACACTCAGGCAGCCGTGGTTACCTCAACAGGATTCATAATCTTTTACAGCTTTTTATTCTTCTGGCACTTATTTTTTATTGTGAGGAAAATGAGATTCATTACATACAATACCTTAAAATTATTTAACTGCCTTTTGAATGAGCCTAAAAACATATTTTTTTTTATCAGTTTGCTAGGTATCAATTTGTTGGTCGAACAAGGGAGATAAGCCAAAAATACATGTTATTGCAAATTAACTAGTGTAATATAATAAATGTCAGTGCCTTATCACTGTAGATTTTTTGCTAGACAACTAAAAAAGTGAGTTGTAAGGGCTGATTCTGATTGTAAAAAAGCTTTCACAGCAAGAAAGTTTGAGCTGGAAAAAGCAAGAGCTGTTGAACCTCATGGGGCTAACAGCCCCTGGGAGACTCTCAAGGTGGCTGGATGATCTCCCTCACACTGTCCAAAACCAGCTGAGACCTTCCTGTCAGTCTGCACGATGCTGAGCTGTAAACTGTTTCCCTGCACAGAATGAGGACAACCCAGAGGTAAACCTGGACAAAACATTTGTGGGAGAGGGCAAGGAGGAAAAGGAGCCATCTGTTCCTCTCCAGTTCTTCAGGCAACAGAACTGGTCGGGTGGAAATGGAGAACAGGAAGGTAAATTTGAACGAAACGAGTGAATTGAACTGCCTTTCCAGAAAAGACGTAGGGTGTTGAGGAGGTGCCATGAGTATAACCACAGCTATCAGGATTAATGCTAAATTTCAAGAAGAGCAACATGTTCAAAATTAAAATTAAATATAGGGAGATTTCCATTGACCAAAATTTCCCAGCTAGCAGTGGAGAGACCCATTACACTGATTCTGGATGTTCCTTTGAAGGTTACAATTTTTATAGTTGTTAAAACATTTGTTGACATTGCTGTGAATTTTATCCACTACAAGCCTTTGGCTTTACCAATACTATAAATCCATCAGCATAGTTTGCAAGAAGCAGGTTTTGCTACCAGGTGTTGTGTTGGTTTAAGCCCTGCCGGGACCGGAGAGCACGTTGCAGTTGTCCCTCCCCCACCCGCAGCCGGTCGGGCTGGCAGTGAGGCACAAACCTGGGTTAAAATAAGAAATTTAATACAACAGTGTGATAAACAATCTGAACAACAACGTCAATAACAATAAACAGCAATAACAGTGAACAAGACAAAAGATATACAGAGAAATACCGCAAATGGTCAGGGAACAAACCCGACGCGTGGGTCCTGCCACCAAAAATCCAGAGAAAGAAAATAAAAAAGGTTCTGCCCCTGGACCTGACGCCAGCATGGTATGAATAACCCGGCTGGAGATCCCTTCCCCCTCTCTCTCTGCTGGGGAAACCTAACCCTATCCTAGCTGAACCAGGACAGGTGTATATACAAAGTCTCCTGGGTTTAGACCCTATGTCTGTCCCACAAACTAGGAGAGGAAGGAAGGACCTGCTAATAAGATCTCCTGAATTTACCATTATTTCAATGAAAACTGTGAAAAATTTAATGTAGAAATACCATTATAAAACTTATTCTGTATAACAGACCTTTTTTTCCTGTATAAGTCTAGAAATCTACATATTATTTTAATAAGTGTAACTGATATTAAATTATCTGCTAAGCAAAGAATTGCAACAAGTCCCTTACCTACATCACCAAAAAACAGAACTGAAGAGATGGCTTGCCAGTAGTTCTTCCTTGTACAGCTGATAGCAAAACACTCTTTTTCAGTGGAAGGCTGTAAAGTCTAATTTTTGAAAATACAACTCCTCAGAGACATAGAGTATTCCCAGATTTTATATAAGTCTCTGCTCCTTGCACAGCTTGGGAAATTACCATTACTTTCCTAAAATCTTTTTTTGTAGTTTTGGGGTTTTATTATTTGAAAATGAGAGATTTTAGGTCAAAAGGAATAACATGCCAAATGTATTAATTATAAAAATAGGAAAGAAAATCTCCTCTGACAATGTCCTCTTTCTTCCCCCCTCCAC
>NW_020799144.1:8866017-8903148 GCF_003259725.1 Athene cunicularia | reverse complement strand
ACCCCACCCCACCCCGTGTTTTATCAATAGATGGTGCTAATTAGATTCTGAAAATTCAAAACTTTGAATTCTGAGTAAATGCCTTGTTGAAGTTATATTTCTATTTCCTGGAGTCAGACTGCTGTGAGGACGGAGTCATATAATTTTCTTTTCTGCAAGTGCAGCCTCTGAGTTGCTGTGTTATGTTTTTCCCCTCACACTCCCTCTTTGAGATGTTTTTTGCTGTTCCAGAAATGTGCACTTCATCCATTGCTGTTCTGGTGAAATATCAGTTATCTTACAAACATGGCTTAGGAGAACTTCACACTTTGTTCAGTCTCTCTGACCAATGTATTGAGTAGAGGTGTTGAAAAATCAACATAAGGAACAATTATTTATCAATCTAATTAATATTCTATGGATAGCTCATTCATATGTAACTGGTTTTGCTTTCAAATCAGAATGGTCAAGTTATGAATAAATACAGCTTCTGTATTCATTTAACTACTTTTTCATATATATACATGCACACACCAAACTCATTCTGATAAGATGTGCCATACCTTTAGGTTTCTTTGCTCCTTTCTTTTTCTGTCTGTGCTTTGATCAAGAAGTGATACCACCCCAGCTGTGTTGAACAATTCACAGACTGACTGTTGTTTCAGGTTCTTTGCTGACTAAAGCAGTAATATATCAGTTAACTCACTTCATGGGTTTGGTTTTTTTTCCCCTGTCACTGCCATAATTACACAATATCCCTTTTACTATTTTTGTAATGAAAGCTTTAGGAAAATGAGGAACAAAAGTGTATTAGTTGCTTTGTACATCCTCTACAAAAAGGACTGAGACATTTTATCTTAAATTCATTCCTGTTATCAAAGTTGGTTGAAGTAAGCTTCATATTTGTTCCAATAGCAATGCAAAATGGATAATTAACATCCTTCCTTAGTCCATTAATGACATTATTATGAACCTTGATTTCTCATCCTAGGCTTGGTAAAAATTTGTCCTCCATTGTAAGGAGTTTTAGCATTTTAACACAGCTTAACATGTCCTACCAATACAGTTCTGCTCCAATTTAACAGTTTCAGGTTTCCAGAACCACAAGAGCAAGACAAAATTCACATCTCCAAAGACTTTAAGACTATTCAGAAAACTTGTAATAAAATGCGAGACAATTACTATTTCAGATATTTGGACAAACTTTAGTGAAAACTTAACCAACTTATCCTTTATTACAACCAAACCACAAAAGCTCAGCAAATTATTAAGTGAAAAGTCTTTATTTGTTTTGCATCTGTTAATTTGCATTAAAAGCATTAACATGAACAAAAAGCTGTGGTGCATGCAGAAAAACAATAGAAGTTTTCAATGGGAATATTTAATAATTTGACTGTATGTTGTCTTTCAGACTATAGAAATAAAAAATGTGAAAGAAAATGTGGTCTGCATTTTAACTTAAGTAAGCAGACTTCAAGAGACTTCAGTTCAATAACAACGGATCAGAGTTTTGGATGTACTTCTGAGTCTGACCAGGGAATACCATTTCCTGCTTGTTGCAAAGCATCACGGCAAACCCTGCTGAGAACAGTCCCATAGAAGTCTTAAGCAGCATGAGGCTCACTAGTCTGATTACCACATGACCTTCTCTTTTCTCTCCTCTTCCCATGACGCCATTCAGACCATATTATAGACAGGTATTACCTTATGATGAGAAGTCCTGATCACCCAGAGACTGAAAGCCAGGCTTTTTACAAGAGGCTGGAAAACAGCAGGTGCACATAAAAAAAATGCAAAATTACTAGTCACATTTTCAAATGGAAGGCAAAATTTATAAATTTTCAGACATATAGTATGTACATTAACCATGATATGAGCTACTGCCTGGAATACATGGCATCAGGTGGCTGACAAATGAAGCATCAGTAGAATTATCCACAAAATATTCTTAACCATAAAAATGCTGATGAAGATAATTGAAGGAATTCAGAAGTTATTACTCAGAATCAGCACAGACAACAAAAATTTATCAGCATTAAAGCAAATAACCCAAGTGCTATGTCATGTGGGAGATTCTTATTGACTTCTTAATTTTGTATTTATTTAACCGCAAATGATGGCTCAAAGGTTGACTGGAAACTGAGTTTAACATAGCAAACCAGGTTGTCAGTTTCATAGAAACATTGATGAAATAATGTATGGTCTTGTCAGATGCTTTTTTGGTGGTACAGGATCAGTAAAGATGACCTTTGAGTACTAAAATCCATGCACTTTTCTCCTTTTCTTTCTTTTAATCTGTTGTTGATTACTTTTAGTAGACATCAATCAATTTAATTAAATCAAAGTCCCTTTCAAAAAAGAACTATTTCATCACACATTGCCACTAAACATCAGATTTACAGCAAAGCACAACATGGTTTTGAGTCCTTGACCTTGCAAGTCTCTGGAATACAGGTCACTATGTCCTCAGCCTGCTCCTGCTGCCGTTTCAATGCTAACATCACTTGTGGTAGAGTGTGCTTCGTTTGAGCTGCATCCGTGGCCGCTTTTATGTTAACATTCATCTTCCTTGTGCTCCTATTTTGTTTCTGGCTGTTCCTTATCTCCATTGTAGCTGCACTCTCCCCTCATGACGAGTCAGACATTTGCTCCTTTTTTTAACTTTGGGGACCTCACCAAAAGCAACTATCATTTTGTCTGAAGCCATGACAGACTCCATTCTGACTCACTAATCATGCTCTTCACATGAATATTGTTTTAATCTTTGATAAGTACACATAGAGACTAAATATGCTTTTCAAAATTTAAAACTTAAACCCCTCAAACACAGCTCTCCAGAGACGAACGCAAAGTTAGCACATCTCAGCTAAAAAAGACAGGCAAATCTCGTACCCACTTCTGTGTAAACCTGCTGCTGAAAGAAACATGAAACATGCTTGTCAGGGTGTGCTTATCCTGGTGAGAAGACAAGGGTTCAGTTTTCACAGAGCAACAATAGCTGAGAGTGATTGCATTCTCAACTGTGTAACTCAACAGTGAAACGAGTTCCTATTTTTTCTCTATTTTATCTTTTCCTGTACATCACTTACTTAACTTTGTGAAATATGAATTGGAATGTGCTGCCTTCTGTTATATTATTTCAGTCATAGATTCTTTAAAGCAGGTGTATAACTCTACAGATGGAAGTGCTGCATTCAAATGTTGTTTCCAGGACCAGAAGTATGGGATTTTTCCTTTTTTAAGTAAAATTCCCTGTTATTTACAGTAGATTAAAGAAAAAAAAAAATGTTTCTTATTGAAAAAGTTCACTTTCAAGACAGCAAAAAGATTAACAAAAACTTCTCCTTGAGACCAAAAGAACCTCTTAAATCTAGATCAAAAAGGGGGTTTAATTAATTATTGTTGTTGTTGTTGTTAATGCAATTGTCATTATTATTTAATTATATAAGTAATAGTTTAAGTGAGGTGAGACAGAAACAATAATCCTCTACATCTGGTATAGTAGAGTAACTACCCATTTTATTATATATTAGTGTAGTGTGCATATATATATAAATGTAGTTATTAATATAATGTGCATATATATATAATATATATTAGTATAATATTATATAATAACTACCCATTGGCTTGAGTAATATTTTTCCCAATAAATAGATAAGAACCAACAAGAGATTTTGAATTAAAGGTACGATCCCATCTCACAGGTATGAACAGAGGAACTCGACGTACACAGAGCTTGTCCTGACCTGTCCCCCACACCCATAGATGTCTCTTCTTTGTTTACAGTGTACTTACTGTTTCAAGGCACACAACCAATTTGCTCTATCTACGTCTGGAAGTGAGATATGAAGTATCACAAGAAATACTAACAGCAAACCAATTTTGACAGTTACAGTGAAGACAAAAAAAAACAACCCACAGTCTAACATCTTAAATTGTGATTATCCCTTTCTTTGTCAGCTTGTCCTCTTCAGTTGTCATTTAAGTTGCAACTGCAGAGAAAAAAAATACTGTGCCTATTCAGTATTTCTTGTTTTCATTTTCCATCTTGTTATTTTTAGTTGTAAGTCCATTCTAAATCTTTACTATAAAATATCTGAAAATTAAAGAGATACAAGTATTTGAAATAAGAGAAATTATTATCTGACAGTGCTGTCTTGTCTTTGTTACAGATGTACTTACCCTGTCTCTTAAATTATATCTCTACACAAAAGGCTGTAATAGATTATCTAATGGGACTGTTTGTCCTTGAAAACTTAATAGGACTTCCTGCCTCAAGAGTTCCGGTAGCCTCCAGTGCCCTACCTATACATTTATTTAAGAACCTCAGGAAGCAAAATTATGTCTTTGTGGTTAAAAATCTTGAAAACATATTTTTCTCAAAGCGTTTTTGTAAATCAGCCCCGAGGCATTAGAAAGTTACTCACTATGCAAGAACATGTTGGCCAAACATCTTACTGGCTTCTAATGGAGATGATTCAGTGTTTTGTGGGAACTAATCACATTACTTCATTCACTCATTTTTCTCTACAAGCAGAAATTACAGAGCCAGACTGTTTCCTGAGATGTTATTTTCTGTTTACTCAAAGGTACAGTGTTTGTTAACGGTGTATACCAAGCAGGCAGTCCTAGTAATTAAAGCAAATGTGTCCTGGGATATTCAAACCGTCCAGCAACACCAACCCCAACTGCTGAATAGCTGTGATTGCTATATTCAAAACCTGTTGCACTGCATGTCACCAGAGTTGCATTATCACAATTATACTAACATTATCAGGATCTATACCCAAACGTTTGCTGCCCTTCATAATACTCCATAATTCAAATTACCTGTAAAATGTTGCATTGCTAAATTATCAACTTTTTTTACCAGAGGGGGTGGGGTGGAAACAAATGAAAGAGGGAATTAGAATTTCAAGAATAAATTCACAGAGTATAAAAAAAGTCAGCGTACCACATAATGTATGGCAAATGTCTGTTGTGACCAAAGACCTGCGGTCTTCATAGTTGAAAATTTTACTGTCTATCTATTAGAACTGAAACTCCTGGGCTCACTCAGTTTTTTCTTCATGTGCTTGTACTTTTTTTCACTGTCAAGTCCCCAGAGGAATATGCAATGGACACTGGAAACTTTTAGGGCTACTTTATCACTGAAGTACTGTCCTGGTTCAGCTAGGATAGGGTTAAGTTTCCCGTGTTGGGGGAAGGGATCTCCAGCCGGGTTATTCATACCATGCTGAGCTCAGGTCCGTCGGCAGCGCAGGAAGCTTTCCTGTGTGGCTTTGGTCGCGGGAAGCAAGCGCGGTGGGCTGGATGTGTTCACGGAGGTATTTCTCTGTATAACTTTTGTCTTGTTTAATGTTATTACTGTTTATTGTTGTTGTTATTGCTATTGTTGTTGTTCAGATTGTTTATTACATTGTTGTATGAAATCTTTCCTTATTTCAACCCCGGGGTTTGTGCCTTGGTTCCAACTCTGACCGGCTGAGGGTGGGGGAGGGACAATGACAACGTGGTCTCTGGTCCCAGCAGGGCTTAAACCGCCACAAGTACATAAATTCCCTCTTGAAGGCAAGAGTCCTAAGTGTATATATCAGTTTTGCGACTAACTCCTGTGATATCAGGGAAATGCTTTGCTTGCAAAAAGAAAAGAAAAAGAAATCAAGTAAAACGGGGGAGGTAAATACAGAAGTGTTGCCAAATGGAATGCTCTTAGAGAAAGAAGCTTTTCATGAAATGCCTTTAATATATGTTCCAGCCTTTAAATTGTGTGGCGTTCAGTATGCGATACCACTGATCACCATTTTATTGACTAATTTCTCAACTTGCAAACATGCACTTTCAGTGAAAAGCAACAGGTGATCAATTTGTCAGCCTGCAAAAATCCATCACAAGCTTGTAAAAGTTGCTTGCTTTCTGGTGATTGATGAACTCTAATATGTTGTTTACAGAGAAGCAAAGTAGGCATTCATGATAGGGCAAAAGGACCAAGCAATAAAGATATAAAGTTAAAGCGTGACATGTACGAAGGATGGGGTCCACTTCTGGTTTTGCTATCACTTCGTTAGTATTAACTTATAATTTTATGATACATACCCATATATGTATTATCATGGTCTCATATTTTTTTTAATGCATGAATTGGAAAGAAATTAGAAAGTTTGAAAAAAAGGAAACACAGTTCAGAAATTAAACACTTAAAGCCATGCATATGGTTCTGTCTTTTCCTGTCTTTTTGCCCACTGTTGTTGCTACTAAATAATGCTAGATATTAAATTGCATTGTGCAGACCAAACTTTTACAAGTATTTCAGAATTATACATTTCATGGGTTAACTCAGGCTACGCTTAAAATATTCATCTTGCCTAAAAAAGGGGAATTTCTCATCTGAATCCTCTCTCTCTTTGTATGTCTCTCTCAACTTTTTATGTACACTCTCCGTATAAATGACCTGTAAACTATAATTCTATAGGAGTTTCCTAATGGAAGTGCAATAATCTCACTTTTTAAAAATAAACTCCCTACTGCTACCACATTTAGGAAATTATTTTTGGAGTATATTATAATATAAGACTGTATTTTTTGTTGACCCCAGAGAAAAAATTAAGCAATGTATGCAATGAACAGATGGCAGTAAGGATTTTGGAAATTTTTGCTGATAAAAGGTGAAGTCTTTATCTGTGACTGTGCAGACTGAGCTGACTAGTGACCTGATCAAAATGAAAATGTAGCTCACCCAGAGGAAATCTGGAATATTCAGAGAAAACAAAACACAAGGAAGACAGAAAAAATAGAAGTAAATGTAATTAAACAGATTGCCTGAGGAGTGTTAGAATGGTATTCCCCGAGGCACAGGTCCCAGTAGTTGAAAGTACTTGAACAACTTCTGTGGTAAGTAAAATCCTTTGGCTTGAAGTACCTTAAAAGTTCTACATTTCTAAAGCAGAAGTCTCAGTCTAATCAGAGAGAGGGAAAGAAACACTGAAACCACCCATGACAGCATCATGTGATGCTGAAGTGTCCTCCCCAGTAAATCCTCAGGTGCTTTGCCTTACCAAGTCATCATTGCTTAGGATTAGGTAAGTATGGGAAACAAAACTTTTAATTTTTAAAAAAGAAGTGTGAATCTCACAGATTGCATAGGCACTATGTTTGAAGTGGAATAGCCATATCCTGATGTGCTCGGAAAAAAAACATACATGTCACAAAGCACGGTTTATCTGAAGCTCTGGGCTGGCATAAAAAAACAGCTTTGCAGTTAGTTAGCCTTTCATGAAAAAGGAGATCAGGTCTCATCTGTTTGTCCTCTCAGGTAGTAAAAACCACAATTTTCAATATTTTAATTTTCTCCAGGTACATCATCCCCAAAGCTTCAGGAAATGCTGTAAAATACTAATTGAGACTTCCTAACTGCATAGAAGTGACCTTGATCTGTCAGACCATATGGAAGAAATGCCTGCAGGACACTGAACAGCGAGCTGCAGTAAACTCATATTCAACCTGGCCTAAAAGAGATTTATGTGACATACATGAAACTAATTGGATTTATTACTCTCAGCTTCTGTTTAATATGTGTTTCTATTTTTGCCCACATTTTTTGCTCATATTTGCAGTGTTCTTGGCCTTACATCTCTCTTATTTTTCTCAAGAAGCTATCTGCAATTATGTTGCCTGTGAAGATTTTGGAACTTGAATTTTTCGCTCTCTGTGAAGCAACTATAAAGAATGTAGATATTGAAAATATTCTGTTTGTTTTTCAAGTAATGTCTTAGTTCAACAGAGATATAACTTTTTCCTAACAACCTGACCTTGCTAACTATAAATATGGGGAATAATTTTATGTTGGTGTCCTTTCCCTGGACGTCTTATATTCTGAAATACCTGTAAACATTTACATCAGGAAAAGAAGGGGATTTACTCTCTGCCTTCTAACACAGTGCTGGAGAGGACTAGGGAGCCTCAAGGGGGTTATACCCATCCAGAGCTGTGGAGCAAACAACAAATGAAGCACAAGCACTAAAGTGGAGTATGTTGAACCTCTGTTACAACACAGTGGATTAACAATGCTCTTTCAGGAAGTCTCTCTCTCTGTCCAGTTGAGGACTCTCAAATTGGTCTTCTATGGAGGTTTTGATGCTACTCTAGAGTATTGGGTGAATCTCTTCTACTTCCAAGATAGAGTTATCAGGTGCCTAAAGCCATGAATTCATACTATTTCAGTACAGCTGGGGTATGTACACATAAGTTCACAAATCAGGCAATATTTTATTATATTTCATAATGTTCTGAGAAAGCACATTAACGGTTTTGGAAACAAACCAAAATATGGCTTGTTCTAAGGAATCTGCTCATCCTTTAGATCAAGTACTCCTAAGTACTTATCCTACCAGAGAGTAAAAGGACTTGACAAATAAACCAGCATAAAGGTGACAGTGTTGGCCCATTTTCTGTTCTGCTAGGAGTCACAGCAGGCGGTATCCCACACAGTGAGTTGCAAGGCAGGAGAAGTAGAAAATAGTGTGGCTCTAGTGCTGGAGGAACAAAGTCTATGTCTGGTGGCAGCAACAACAAAGGCATGGAACGTGAGAAGTTCATGAATGGGAGTGATGAGAGTGAATGTGAGCACTTGTTCTCTTCCTGGAACCAGTAACTATATGGAACCCAGACAGCAATTAATCCACATGGCTCTGGAAAAAATAGACTTGTGATAAGAATCTTCTGCCCATTTAACTACGTCTTATACAACTATTTTTCTAGTGTAGTCACATTGCAGAAAAGCACACTGAATCCTCCCTCTTGTTCAGTCATGTTGGCATCTTCTGCTTCATTAGAGCAGAAGCAACACTCTGCTTTTGTGCTAATGAAGTCTCTCCCTCTCTTGAGAAAACCTTCCCATGGTCTTGTTTGATACAGTAGAAAAGGAAATCGATTCATGGTATAAGTACAGAGTGCCTAAAGAAAGCTCTGGGTGTGATCTAGAATTACCTGAAATGAAAGGCACGAAATCATAAGGATTAAAAAAAGGGAAAAAATGATATTAATAAGAAAAAAGGAAGAAAGTAGAAATTCCATAAGAAGCTTGTCAAGATTAATTGCTTCTTGGTGATATTACAAGCATTATGTGATTCCTCAAGAGACTGAGAAGTGACTCTGCACATACACATATACCCTATGCTCTTCCATAGCTTCCTCAAGAGGGAATGCAGACATGGCATAGTAAAGAAGAATCACTTGCCTTCAGCAACTGACAATACAGGTAAGTCAAGTTAAACAGACCCTGGTTTTTATCTCTTGTTACTGTTATGGACCAGACCTGAATGCCGAGCACACACAGTTTGGCTTCTCCATTCCTCCCCACTGTGGTCCCCAGTATGGGTTGCTAGTTGACCAAATACTATGAAGTAGCTGAGAGGCTACATGGCATCTTTTTTGCCATGAATAGTTGTCATTAGCTCCAAAGATATCAATATCTAGTCAGATCTTTTTGTAGTTCCTGTTCCATTTATGTTAACATGACTAAAGAGGGAAACTCATGAATGCCTACATGACTTTGATGAGTCTGTTGTAACTATGGCAGTGAAAATGTGTAACAGACTGACAGGAACTTCTTGGGTCAAGCAATCAAATCCTATAATCCCAGTCATAAATTACATAAAGTTCTGTCCTACAGACACTAAATTTTCTGTCCTCACCTCTATCAGCAAAGCTCTTCCATTACTTTCTTCCTCTGACAATTAGAAATAGTCTTCTAAATTGCACCTTAAGCTTTTTAATACCCATTTGATACCCACTTGTTCTTGTGCCAGTACTGTTCTTCAATTTGAATCATTCTCCTGCCCTCCCTCCATTTTGGAGCAGGTAACTAATTAATATATTGAGAGAAGGTGTTGAGAATGTGCAGAGAGTGTCAAATTGCTTCATACTGAGCTTAAGATTCCCCTGCTCTCTTCTCATTTTCTCTTCAGACTCAGTTTGTCCTGGAATCCTCCATTTACCTGCATACTGGTAGCTTACCCTTTATCATCAATAATGCTCTCTTGGGTCTTTTTCTATCTGTCTAGAGGTGTGATGAGATAGGTTTAGATTTGAATAAGAGTTGGAAGGTGGGTGAGCTCTGGTTTCTTCAAAAATGCATAGGGATGCACAAAATATAGTTATGGCAGAATAATTTCAAAATGGGTTCAGAGAAGGAGGAGTATTTATCTTCTGAGCTGTTCTTTGCTTCCACCTTTACAAAATATCACAGTGATGTCTGTACTCATCCAGAGTCTTGAGCCTCACACTTGAGAGCTTCAGGATTTTCAAAATCTCTCTTCCTTGGACTTTCCCTAATTGATACCTTGCTGGCTCCTGGAAGGGGCATAGGGTAGTGAGAGTGAGGTAGACATAATTAGCTCACCTAATCAGCCCTGGTATTTTATGCAAGGACAGGCAGGCTGTCATTTACAGGACAGTTCACAACTCTTCATCTACACTAAGTCTGAGTCAGATGAAATTTGCGTTGGTACAGAGGTAAGACTATAAGAGAAAGTGTGATCTGTTTTACAAAACTTTTTCTTTTTTCTTTTTTTTTTTTTTTTTAATGGTGCCCATGCATAAATATCTATTTCATTTTAGCTATGTTTAGGCCCAGATAAATTATTGCTTCCTAACATGGGAATTGCTTCATGGTGTTGCGGTGGTGCAATTCTCACCTCTTGTCACTCCTCCTTATTGGGCTGCTTGGTGCTAGGTGTGATTCCACCCACCTCCCCTGAGCTGTACACCAATCTGTGGAGATAAGGACTGCTAATGGCAGTGAATCAGAATGCTAAGGAGCGCCTTTAGCAAGCCTGGCTCCTGCCCACCCACCCCCCAACCCCCCCCCCAACCCCCCTTTGCCAATTGCTTGGACACAGTAATATCAGCCCATCATCTCCTAACAGCCTGGCACACCTGTGCCTGGATGTGATCAAATAGGAACAATAACAGAGTTGCACACCAGAATGCTTGGTTGTTCGAGATGAGTGTGAGAGAAAGGTGCCTGACAAATTCAGTTACCTTGGACCCTATAAATTGCGATCACAAGGGAGACCCTTTGAGCTCTCCTGGACTGCAGTGGTCTGTGACCAGCATCTCCCCCGAGCTGGGACACCTCTCAGGTACCAAAATCTTTAAGGTGTTGTCTGCTGCCAGAGCTGACAGAAGGCCAGGGCGATGTCACTCGCTCAAGTCTCAGTTATTGTCCATTGAGGAATGCCAAGGCATTGGGAGTATTTGCTCTAAACTCGAGAGGAGGGAAATTTTCTTTGAGCTAGCTTCTCTTTCACCCACTCTTTCTCTGTGTACTGGTGTGTGTGGGTATAAACTTCATTCTACAGGATCCAAATACTTTTGTCTCTGAGTGTGTCTGTACATTTTGCGTTTGTGCATGTGCATGTACATATGTACAGATTTAAGATACCACAATGTTAGTGTGAATCTTGTCATCTTAGAATCTGTAGATAAGTTGCTATTTTTATAACATTTTCTGAATTATTTTGTAATGATCAAGTGCTAGTAGTTGTTAATAAATCTAGATTTCATGTTAAATCATTGTGTTAATACTTTCATCTGTAACAGGTGTACAACACAAGTATGCATTGTGCTAGCTTCTGTGGGTGCTGGGTGGATGGGTGCATCTACCTCTTTTCTCTGGCATGTTCCAGAGGAAGTCAAGGACCCATCCTCAGGACAGGGTGTGCCATTGAAAAGTTTAATCTTTTCTACAATACATTTTGGAAAATAAAGCTTCATAACCCCTGTGCTACTGCTCAAAGCAGAAGACACAGTCTCCTACAAGCCCTTGGCCTGTTACCCCTTGGTACCTGTAGCTTCTCTTATGCCATGATGAGTGCTTGGTGTGGTCCGATGGGCACAAGGGGGTATTTTGATTTATTTTTGTTTCTTATTTGTTTTATATTTCTAGATTGATCTGTGAACTGAATTATCTGAACATACTCGCAGAAGCACTTGGCATCGGTTCAAGGAAAGCAGCATGGAACTGGAAGAGGCCTGAAAGAGGATGCATTTGGGCATTACTCCAGTTGTAAGCCAAACTGTGGGTGCTGTGAAACCATCATCTTGGGTTCTGAATTCGCTTTGGATGTGACCCGTCCTTTCTCTGTGCTTTGTTTCTTCATTTATAGAAAAAGTGACAAGTTCTTTCCCTCTTGAAGGGAGAATCCGAGGAGCATTAGCTACTTGCATATGATGAGGATGGAGGTTAAATGTCGACGTGAAGAAGAGGAGAATGAAGAGCTTTTATGTCTATATGAGGAAAGAAGTGCTTTAGCCTGATACAAGAAATTCAGAGAGATGGATTGGGGAGGAAGAAGGGAAAGATGAAAAAACTTCCAAAAACGTGAATAAAACCTCCTCCCCTTTCAAACGTGTTTGCAGCAGGATGAGGCATCACCCCAGAAGAGCAGGTTGCTGCATCATGCTTACAGAACAGCTTTCTCAATTTATCTTCAGAAGGAGCTGTGTATTTTGCTTAGTGGTAATACAGTAAGAATGCAGATAATTATGGTGATTCTTGCTCTCAAAATACTGAGTTAAAGCTACAGGGGAAAAAACAAACCACAAAGTTTTACTTCTGACATGAGTAATATCAAAACAGTGGTCTTGACCTTGTATTATTGTCAATTACGCGTATTTAAAAATGTATTTATTCTGCATTTAAAGTAATTGTACTTATGAATCATTGGAAACACAAAAAATAGTCAGATGTGGTAAGTCATAAAGACAGAAAATGGTTTGAGATGTCAAAAAAAAACCCAACCCTGAACTGAAAACAGCTTGTCATGTGAATAATACAACATGGAATTTAGCATGTACATAATGAAAAAACCTTGCATATTTAGCTCCATTACAGTATAACGGGCAAGAGACGTGTTGACACCCATCAAATGCTCTGACTTAAATCAGTAACGATTTAACATGAGGAGTAAAGAGCAGATCACAGAGATCTGAGGCTAAAAGGGAGTTGGTTCAGCAATAGCCTCTGCACAGTGACTTGTCCTTCTTTCCATACTCCTCATACACCAATAATCAGGCAGCTGCACCAGTTGCCAAGTATCAGCAATCACTGCCCTGGAAGAAATGTACATTTCCAAACATAAAGCAGGTAATATACAGATCTTCTTTGGATCAGGCAAATAAAAGTCATGAAAACGGAAAGCATGCTTGGGTGAATCTTGAGGATTCTTTCCACAACAAGGTCTCCTACCTCTTGCACAGCCTCTTCCCTCTGCAGAAAGTGATTTATAAAGCAGGCAAACACCATTAGAACCATTTTAACACTGAGGAAATGGAAATCCAGAAAAGTCACTTCACGAGCTAATGGGGAAGATCTTTTAGAGTACAGGTTTCAGTCTGGTGCTTTAACCTTGAGGCCTTACTGCTTTGTCATTGTCAGCGTACCATGGCATTACCACTGTACAGCTTTCAGCTAGTCTTTTACTGTACTAAAAGCACCTACATAGCTTTCTTCTTTTCAGAGAACAGACTGTTAGCAAATTAAAAGGACCTGAAAGCCCACCACCTCATATAAACTTAACTCATTATGAGTCATGTACGTCTTTATGTTGATGGTTTGAATAAATAGGTGGTGTATGTTGCCTTAAGCTCAATACATAGAGTAAGGGAGAGAAAGACAGAGGTGCAAAAGAATTCAGAACATGCTGGAAAATTTTGGTGGGTTTGAGATACATTTTTAGTTATGTTGAGAAAAGAACTGGAAAAAATTAAAAGGTCAGAGTTTCATATACACTTGTGGGTGCTTGTCCACTATCCCCACACAACCTGTATTGCTTCTTCAGGCTAGGTTGCAGTTTCTCAGTAACTGTCCTGTGCTTTCTATATTGATTGCTCTCTTGAAAGTAGATCACACTGAACTATACGCAGTCTATGGTTTTCAAGGTATGCTTCCTCTCAGAAACACAACCTACAATTTGATATGCTTTCATAGGTGTTTCCAGTTCTTAACTGAGAAGACTGAGTACAAAAGAGAAAAGGATTAAATCTAACGCAGGAAAACACTGTATGCCTTTCTTTTTCATAAACCAGAGAAGAGAAAAATCAGACGACAGAGAAAAGACCTAATTCAATACAGATTTATATACTGTGAGACTGCCTTGCACGAAGGAAGTTCTAGAGGGTATTAGTAAGTTCAGTGGGAACATTTCTCAAGAACTGTAAAAACTAATGTTAAAATAGCAAAATGTCATGAGGATATGCAGATTTATTCGCTGAATCAATTGTACATACAGAGGCTTCTGGCATAGCCTTATATAGCAAAATTTTTGTACTGCTTGAATATTCATGAAAATATATATTAGAAATAACTCAGACTTTTCTTAGAAAGAACATTCATTTAAAAATTAAGAGAGCTAAGGAAGTAGGTAATATTTGCTGACATCCAGTCAATTTGGGAAGAGGCAAACTACAGAAATGTCAGTGCTTTCCTGCATTTGCCTGCAAAAGGGTAAAAAAAAAAAAAAAAAAAAAAAAAAAAAAAAAAAAACCAACCAAAACTGCCTTCATTTTGGAAGGCTATTGCCAGCTGGCAACTTACACTCCTTTAAAGAAAGAAGGGAAGATGGTGTATAAGTTAAAAACAAGACTGTTAGAAGACATTTGTCTCACATACTGAGTCAAATCCAAAATTATGCTCATTTATCCCCTTTCTTTACAATCAGCAGAAAATAAAACTTTTTATTATTATTATTATTATTTCTGTTGATCTCTTCTGGTTTGTGTAACATTTTTAATGAAACTTATTTTCAATTCTCCATTCATACTTTTCCTAACACAAGGTCTTACGGCCCATCAGTGAAGTTGCATAAAGCTACTGGGGTGAGAAAGAAAAGAATATGCTAACTTCCCTGATCTTTGTGCTTAGGTTTGTTCTCATAGGGGAGGAGGAAGAACAAGGAGGCAGTGTCTGCTCAAGAGAGCAGAACAGTTACGTACAAGCGGCTGTGAGACACCTGAAGCAAAGACGATTGCTCAGACCCTGTCAGAAACTGTTCAGCTTTGCAAATCTACAAGTTGTGCCAAGAAAATCAGTGTCAGTAATTCTCTTCATAAAATGCAATAAACCGTTTATCAAACAATTCAATTAGAAGCATATTAGAGTACTAATCACGCTAAGTGCATTGTCATATCAGTGGCAGTGCTACGTTAGAGGTGCACTGTCCGTTTGCCAGCAGCTCCCGGGGTGCACCGGCTGTCTGAGAGCGCACACGCTGAGCCAGGGCACAAGGGGCTGCACCTAGCAGGCTGTGCTGCTGAAAGGGTTCGACAGGGATTTTCTCTTACCTGGCAGATTCTTTTGCAGAGAAGAGGTGTTCATAATACTTTGTTCGCTGTAAATTCTCTCTGGTGTACCAAGAGACACAAGAGAGGACAGAGCTTAGACTGTCATCCTTTTACTGAAGGAGTAGGGTCTCTCTCTTTTTTTCCTCCAAATTTGATATTTTAAGAGAATATGTGGAATATTGGGAGTCTTCCAACATATAAAAACATCATTGAAAAATCAGTCTATTACTTCAAAAACTGAGCAGCAGTGTGACGAGGACAAACATATATTTTGCACTTCATCAGAGAACCAGCTAAAAAGTAGATTATCAAAAGAAGGTATTAAAATCCTGGAATATCCCTCCTTATCCCAAGCCTTCTTTTTACTGAATCCTAGCCAGCAATTTCAAACTAATGGTTTGCCATTGAAAGCACCAGCCTGCATGCAACGGTTTCATTTTTCTCCTCTAATTAGACTGATGTTACAGGTCATGGCTTCTCATGCAGGAAGAAGTCAGGGACTTGAAAAAATGAACCCTGTAGGGCATCAGGGCCATGCAGAAGCACGCAGGATGCACAGCAGTCATATCAAGGCTACAGTGGCAATCAGACTCATGATTTTACCCAGCACTGGGAGACCTGGCAAGAACAAATCAGTGTAGCATTAAATAAGTTTCCGTTTGTTTAGGCTTCTCTAACTGCATCCAGTTTGGCTTCCCATTTCAGACAATTTTCATTTGCAAATTAGAGTAACATTACCATTTGTCATCCAATTGCTTTCATTTACATAGTTCTCCTTGTGTGCGTATGTTGAGAGGGAGAAAAGTTAATTTAGAGATATCCAACAGAAACTGCTTTTACCAATTCACCTTTTCTCCCAGGATGCAAATTTCTGGGATTCTCAGCTGCCTCTTCTGTTACAATGGCAGTCAATGACATCCCCCTCTCCCAACAGCAATTAAGACAGGTTAAATAAAATCTACCTAACTCTGCCCTAGGGCTATTTTTGGAGAAGAATCAAAATATAAACGTCTTCATATCAGTGTCTGACATCTGTGTGTGTGTGAAAATGAAAAGGCATCAGGGAAATGGAGAGTGGACTTGGAAGCGCTTCATACTGAGGTCTAAGTTTGAATTCAAAAGGCATATAACTCCTCTGGGATGATAGTCCTCCTTGTGACATGTGTGTCTGCTGGAGAGTCTAGCAAAATAAAATGTCTTTTGGCTTTCTTAGGAAGATGGGGAAAGCTTTATTGACTGCTTCAGAAAAGGGGCCGTAATGAGACTCTTTTGTACTCCTTTACATGCCATTTTATTTAACTATAGCCTGTGTGGATCTGCCCATCTTTTAAAATCTCCAAAATATTATAGAGAAGTTTTCTACCTCATATTGATGTATGGTGTTATAGCAGTGTTTCTGTAGTGAGTAGGATGCAGGCATCTGTGTAGTTTTCTAGATCTGTGACAAAATAAGATGCTTTAATTGACTATCAGTTGTCTCAAACCGAGCTTATTAAAATATTTTAATTAAATCCGGATTTAGTAGTTTGTACATTAATTACTTTCATGCCTACAGATCAAGGCAGAGCTAAGAAATATCCCAAATGAACCACCTTACCTGGCTGTAAGAGCCAGCTGGTAGCAAAAGCTAAATAGTTTATCAAAATATTGGTATATGTAGATGTGAAACAAGATTTACCTAATTTTACTAGACAGGCAGCTATGACCAACACAGTATAACAATACTGAGATCAAGACTGTAATTTCAGTTATTTAAGACTATTCTTATGCACAATAACTGCAAAACACAGCTACTGCATTTTCTGTTTTCTGGTTTTCTCCTGGTAGAGAGAAAACAGTGTAATGAACAAGTTTTTAATAAATGGCATGGCTAGATAGATCATGAGTAAGTTAGTTATCAAATAATTCTAATTATGTCTTAGCTCCTGAGATTTCCTTATATATTGAATGACACACAGATCGCATTTGTTCTGCAAGAATGTATAAAGGGTAATTTTTTTAATTCTACTGTGGTTTTGGGGGAGGGGGGGGATTTGGGGCTAAAAGCATTGCCAAGGAAGCACATAAACAAAGTCACACTTTTCCAGGCAATGCGATGGGTTTGGGTAAATTTGCAAACAAAACAAAAAAATAAAAAATAAATTGTGTCTCATAGCAAATGAGTGGCAAAGAAATAAAGACGTTTGTTTTGTCTGTTGATATCTCTACTAATTAGAAAACAAAGACATTAAATGAGTCTGCAATCTACCTGTCAATCACCAACAGTAATACAGAGCTAAAGGACTTTAGTACTGGTTTTATTTAATTTTATTCTTTTTTCATTTGGATATTTCAGGGCTTGGTAACTAAGGGAGGTTCTCAGAGAGTGAAGGGACCTGTTTAACTGAGGGGAGGGGGGTCCCAGGCAAGCTGCGTCCCCCCTTCCCCACAGGCCAGTGCTCAGGGCTCTCCAGGGCAGGGGGGTTCTGCCCCATGGTGTCCTCTGTGCCCCGTCCCCTGCAGACAGCAGGTGCGGCTCTTCAGGAGGTGGTGTTCAAGAAAGGGGAGAGGGAAGGCAACTGATCCCTTCTCTGGAGTAATGGCTTGATGAACTGCTCAGGAGGAGCCATAAAATCAGACTGTGATATTTAAAGAAAGACTTGATTTAGGGGCAGAAGAAATGGTGAGTTATGAGCTGTTGCTAGAGTAGGAAAGCCAAGATGGCATTTATACAGTGCATACTGTCTATGGCCCTAGAAATTTTGCAATCTTATAAAAATTAGAAATTAACAAAAACTATTAGTTTTTCAGCTACCAAGTCATGACCACTGAGATTTCTGATATATAAGGAACTAAAGGAACATCCCATTTCCAAACCACAACTTTCCCCGCCATCACTGAAATTTTAGATCTGATGCCACATTTTTCAAAAATTATTAATGAACCGGAGTGTATCATTAATGTTAAGTATAGCAACCCATAAATATGTAGACAAATTACTTCAGATAAGAACAACTTCAAGCATTATTTTGAGTAATTTCTGAGTAATTGGAATGAATATGGTCCCCAGAGGAAGATATATTTCTACTCAGTATATACATATATAAAACCAAAATGATTTTCCCATTATTTCCAACAAGATTTTCAGTATGACCTAAGGGACTTAGCAGTGTCTCATTAATAGTTTCTAGGAAATTAGTATCTAATAAAGACCATCTGGGAACTGCTAGCTAAAAAACATTGATAGAACATATAATGTCATTAAAAAATAAATTCCCTGTGCAAAGTTGTTAATTTCACTAGAGAGAGAAACATTTTCATTGGTCCGATTGATCTGAACTGAAAACATTTTGTCGGGAGGTTTGTTTGCTTCTTTAGAGGGTGTTTTGCCTATACATGACACATTTTCTTTCCATATTTTTCATAGTGCATCTCCATTTAAAATATCATGGACAGCTATGGGGGTGGTATATGTGTACCTCTTTATTCAGGTGATAATGTCCAGTTTTGTCTCCACTTCTGATGCACCTCAAGCATCTCCCGACAGAGATATGTCATGCACCATTGTGGAGTCACCTGCTGACCATGTGTCGTGGGAGAAGCAAGTTAATCAGGGATCTCACCCTACAGGAGGGAATGAAGAAATAAAGTACCTGAACTCTAATATCTGTGTTCCTGCAAAACATTTTATGGAGGTGTAATTTAAGATGTATGTGCTGAAAAATAAAAGACTACAGATATCAGAACTGATAACGGGATTGTGCTTTTTGCTTAATAAAAAGTTATTTGGCTTTTCATCTGAGATTATCAATGTACTGAAATTTCTGTCCCATGGATAAGCATTATGTCTGCTCTCATGCTTGGGGCCCTTGAAAATGCGAACCAATGAACCTTGTGTTGTACATATCACCCCATGCTCCCCAACCCCAAGAAACACCACATGCTATCTGTATGTTCAGTCCCTAGTTATCACAGTCCCTGTTTTTATTCTGCCTAAACCTTGTACCACTAAAATACTTCTAGAAATGGCTATCATGAAGCAACACATCTGTGAATAGAGAAAAATACTCTGCTTACATGCTGCTTCTATTTTTGCACAGACCGATGCTGTTTCCTTAAAAACCTTTTTATGTCTGCAGAGTGCTGCCCATTCTCATAACTCATCACAGACCAAAGCCTTCACACAGAAAAGTGACCCAGGTTTGATGGACTACAAACCTTTGCCTCCCCCAAACCATCATAAGCCAGCCAGTCACCCGGGATATAGGAGGCAAAACTTTATTTCTGCTCTGACAAAAGGATTTTGTATCTTCCTAAAGCCACAGTCCACTGGGTTCATCAATTCTAACAAGATTACAAGATATTTCGGGACCTTCCCTAGTGTAAGGTGCAGGGGGGTTCATGCCATTTCTGATGACAAGGAAAAAGGATGACTCTTTTGAAATAGTTATCTCAAAGGCACCCACTAGGCTGAATTGTCCTTCAAATAACTGTTTATAATTATGGAAACGAAATTAAAAATAGAGAAAAAATATCAGAATTAGTTAAATGCCAGTGTTTCCCAACAATTATCCAATAAAGAAAATGCTAATGAACTAACTGAAATATCTTAAATTATTATTATCAGGCACTATTGGTAGTAATTATCATTTATATCATTCAAAGTATTATTTAGAAATGCTTGTGTTGCAATTTCACTCTATAGATGATGAATGTGCAGCAGAGAGGGTGAATGTCAGGTCTCGTCCCTATATATGGGGCTGTGCTGTTTGGTTTTTTGGGGGGTCTGATTGACCTAATGAAAACATATTGGTCAAATCTGAATAGGTTTGTGAAAAGAATGGATGAACTCTTTCTTTTTGGAAATATGAAACAGGAATGGAAAAACACAATGTAAAACTCTTCTGCTGCCACTTCCCTCCTCCATTGTCTCTTCTCTGAGCCCAGGTACAACTTTTAACAAAAATCTATATCTTTATAGAGATTTCCTGGAACTTCACCCTAAAACTTTTTTTTTTTTTTCATGCTGTAAACATTGCCTTATACCTTTTCTTGGAAGTTGACATGCATTGCTCCTTGACCACATGAATCTTTGGCTTCAGTACCTAAGGATGACACAGTCTCTCTTTTCTATTAGTCCCCTATACATAGGGCCCTATTTGAGTGGACAGTGAAGTGGTAACCCATAAAAACTGCTACTCAGTGACTGACAGTGACAGTCATAGAATCAAGTTATTTATGTCAGAAGGGACCTTTGGAGGTCACCTGGTAAAGCTGCCATGTCACAGCCAGTCCAACAGGAGCAGACTCTTGCCCATGGTGGGGATCCCACACACTCTCTGAGCAACCTTCCCAGATCAGGCCCTGCTCTGAGGAGCAGATGTCCCCTCTCTGCCTTGCTGCAGTGTTCCCTTCCCCAAGCTGTGTGCCCTGTTGATGTGTGCCTCCAGGGAAAGCCCAGTCCCTTAGCCCCTTCATGCTTCTCCTCACCCAGGCAGTAGCTGCTGACTGCCCCAAGTGCCCAAGCCCCATCCCTGGCTGCAGATGACCTGGTCTTTGAGCTCTCACCAGACACTCTGACCCCTTGGGGCACAGGCTTCAGTCAGGCTTGCTTCAGACAGCTGACATCCATTGGTCTGGGGGAGTCCTGAGCTGGACTTTGGACTGCAAATGTGGTCAGAGATGTTCTGGCAGCACTCATGGGCCCCCTCCCCATGCCTCCCTGGGCATGCTCTTTGTCCCACAGCCATGCTGGTAGGTGTTTGACCAGCCTTGCTGCAGGGGTCCAGCCGACTTCTCACCCCCACCCTGGTCCACAGCCTCTCCAGCACATCTGCCTTCCCACCCATGGCTGTGCACCTTCAGGACACCTTCTCTTACCCAGGGCATGCTGTGACATTGCCTTTGGTCACCCTGTGGTGGGTTTCTGTCCATCCCCATCTCTCCAAACCCCCTTGAGGGGATGACCTTCTGCCTGCAGCTGGGCCTGCCTGCCTGCTGCCTGGGGGTGCCATTCGCACTGATGTTCAGCGATGCTGCTCCAGTACAGACCACTGAGAGCCTCCCAGAGGGCTTTATCCTTGTATTGCATTTACAGCATTTACCCGGCGACTGTCATTCAGTGACTGTCACCCATCCTGTAAGATTTTCTAGCTCTTGAATGACTTCAGGTACTCTCTTATCTAGATTTGCTAGCAAATCCTCTTTACAAAACCTTTGACACTCAAAACATCAAATGCCAAATTCTCCACTTGCCATTCCCAGACATCATCACTATCACTCCACCTCCCAGATATCTTCAAAGAGGTCATCCCAAGTTCTTGCACTGACCTGCACTGTGAGGTTTCCACAAAGCAGAGAAAATCCTGTCTGGTAGATATGACAATTCCTTTCTTCTAGCATAACAACAGAATTTCAGTCACTAAGTAGAGAAAATCAGTTTAATTTTCAGTTAGCCCTTGATTTTTTTCTGATTTCAATGTCTATCCATGTGCATTTCAGAAAGAGAACTGCTGTTTAGTCAAGAAAGGAAAACACATAATTTTGGTACCTGCAATAGGATTTGGTGGTGTTTTCTTTCAGTTATTCCTAATAATAACTTAAACATATTCAAAAGCAATCAGGTTGGCAACATCACCTTTTGATACAATTAACAGGATAAAAGTTTGTCAGTGATAATTTGCTATAGTCATAGACACTAAGTGATAATAGTTTCATATATATTCTGGACCATAGTAGTTTTGACAGTCTGCCTTCAAACAATACTGATGCCTTAGAAAAATAAGCAGAACAAATTTTTTCACAAGCTTTACCCTTTTCTGCTACTGTTCCCTTTACTATTTAAAACACCATTTGTTTATAAGGATCTAAATAATCCATGTTGAATACCAAAACCAAACAGTTGTGGAGATTAGTGAAAAGCATGTTTTGATAGGAACTGTTTGTTACAAAAACCAAGATATTGTAAGAAACATACCTCAGAAATACATAAAACACAAAGAAAAACACTATGTCTCAGATTATGAATCTATGTGTACAAGTCCCTAAGCATAACACTCTTGTCTATATCCTCATGTCTCCACACTCACTTTTCCCAAATAATGACTGTGAACACCAAGCCATCAGACCTTGACTGGCAGCTGGTGATCCAGAACCCCCTTTGAGCCCCACTGTGTGAAGGAACACTACACAGCAATGTTATACAGACACCAGGCAAAATGCTGGTATCTAAGGAACCTAAAATAAAAATTTCTGTCCACATTTTCTGTGGTATTTTCTATATAAGAACAGTAAATGGGGTGAATGGTCTTCTGTATGAGATCCTTTCTGCAATTTAATAGCCTGAGTTATATCAGCTGTCTAAATATGTAATCTAATTTCATAAAATATCCAGGAATTATTAAAGATCTAGCCCTTAGATGTGGAAACTGGTGTGAACTTAGGTAGATGAGTGTGGTCTAGCTCTATTAAGTATAGTTATATGAAATATCAAATTTTTAAAAATTTATTTACTAGGAATAATCACAAAATATTTCCGTTTCCAGTACCCTGGATCAAATCCACTTCATGCTTACATGTTTTTATTTGCTTAGGAGTTATTTTCAGGTTTTATTTAAAATCTGCTTTAATCAAAGAGAGATTTCCTTTCAAATTAACAAACCTTGGATCATACTTCAGCTCTTGAATTCTGGGAATACTGTCTGAATTATTTTGAAAAGTTTATATGCTTGCTTAGAAGTGTGCACTGTCCGTAAGGGTTGTGTCCATTACAGTAACTGTACAACCTCTAATGCGACATATGAGTGCAAGATGATGACATGAATCAGAGCTTGTCTAGGCGATATGAGAACATACATGACCCTGGTTTCTGTGTTCCTGAAGCAAGCAAGAAACATGTCCCATGTACATCAGAAACCACCACCGCTCACAGTCAGTGTTAATTCTGGTGGGATGAAGTATGTGGTGGGGTGTCACACAGGAATTTGTCAGGAATCTGGTTTCAGGATCATGGGAGACTGGCCTGAGCCAGCAAATACAGTTATTCCTCCTAAATATTTATTTGGCTCTACTCAGAATATTCTTGTCACTCACAAAGTAACTTGAAATGACATGTAGATTAATGTCTCTGTTTTGACCTTCCCTCTAATAGAGTTAATGGTCCATTACTTCTATTGCCTATTTGTATCTGGCCAAATCTGGACTAAAATAACTTTTCCAAACACCCTGCTAATGTGCAAGCCGTAGTTGCAGCTTGATAAATGCCAGTGTATTGATGAAATTGAACCTTAATGTAATGATGGTCCACAGTGGGTTTTTGTCTATGCTTTGTTTTTCCTTTGGTGTTTTTCTTCTCACTTTTTTAGTTTGTTTGTTTCAGGTCAGCAAGATTTTCACATGAGAGAACCTGAATTGTGATTTGGTACTAGATGAACAAATTGCATGGTGCCAGTCATTTGAAATGGTGAAATTGAAACATGGTTATTAACTCATTCTCTGGGTTCCTTGTGCTGGATGGGAGGGAGAACGTCTAAAGGACTTTGGTCTTGATATGAAACAGTTCAGCATTAATTTTTAAACCTAATCTGGGGGAAAAACAAGACTTTCTCCTCACCATATCATTGCAGGAGGGAAAGGTTGTATTTGACCCAGACAGCATCCTTAGAGCACATAAAACTGCAGAACTGTGTTCACACATTAGTCCAGTGATTGCTGGCCTCTCTAGGCTAAAAGGACACAGCTCTTTCTTCCCCAAAATAATTCTCCAAAATGAAGGGAAGTCATGTACCCTTCCTTTTTAAGCTGTTCATTTTTGTCGTACTTGCTTTCTTTTAAAATGCTTATCTCAAAGATGAAAATATCCACCCCTGTACAGTTACATCAAAGTCACTGTTCTTTTTGTGCTCAGTGAGACGTGTAGGATTAATTAACACTTCACTGCAACCCTGAAATCCCTTAACACTGCTGCCAGCGTAGAACTGATGGAGAAATGTTTACTTAAGCAATTCCATTCAACTATTGAAAACAAAATGATTAATTGAAATCTCTACTCAGCTTTCTCTTGCAGTGGAGAACATTCATATTTAATATACTTCCCTCCTTTAACCTGCACTACCAAATTGATAGTGTATTATTTATGGGAAAATATTAACTTCTAATATGTTTGCTTTGGTTTGGTTTGCAATCGGTTTAGTTTATTTTGTTTTCTTTTTACATCAGACAATACACTTAGATCAAAATAGCACTAGATTGAGTATGATGAGATAAGGTTTTATTAGAAGCCTAAGGAAGCTAGTTGCTTTTAGAAATCGGTACATCACCTGTATGCATGCCAGAGTATATTATCTGAGTATATATTATTGGGTTTCTGACTAAGGATGTGCTTAACTATTTTGAATAAGGACTTTAACTGGTGAATGAATACCTACTAAAGTGTGAGAGATCTAACAGGGCCTCCTCTATTATTCTGGGGCTCCCATTCCATCATAACTTTACATCCTCTGACCTATGTGAAAACAGCCTAAATGTAGTGACATTTTCAGGAAAACCAACAAGCCTGCTGGGTGTGTTGGACGCTGCTGATACTTAATTTGAAAGCATTGAAATATACAATTAATTTTTTCCATAGGTTTCATTTGACTGCCTCTATTCATATATAAATGATCATTGAAAGCTTCTGAGAAACCTCCTTTAGCACTAAAGAAGCTCAGGTCAGTCATCCAGATAGATATTAACTGACTGGATAAATGCAATAGCAGCACAGAACAAAAATTTTAAAATAACCACCACCAACCATAAAAACCCCAAACAAAACCCCAAAACCCAATAATAATTTTACTACTTTTGTTGCTAATCACCTCAGAAGAGATTTGTCTAAATACTACATCCAAATTAGTAGCAAGAGTTACAAAACAGAGTGACAGTCTAGTGTAAAAGAAATTAGCAAATGCTTCAGTGTTTCAAAAAGTTACCACTAATTATCTGTTTTATTTAAAAACAAAACAAAACAAACAAACAAAAACACTCTTGTTTAAGCAAGGACTAAAATTCCATTTGCCTAACTTAGTAAGGGGTAATTAGCAAAAGAGGTTTAATTTTAAGAGTTCTATATGTCCTGAACACCCAGGGGCTACTCAAACATGTTGAAAACATAACTTCAGCTTGCTCATTGTCTCTCAAGGGGTGGTTAAATCATCTGTAAAATTCTTGAAATTTTTCATTAAAATATTTAAACCTTTATGCATAGAAAGCAAATCTTCATGGACACTTCCAGAAAATTAAATAATATTACAAAGGAAGCTGCATGATAATGGAATACTTTTCTAAATTTATCCTATGTTCTGAAAATCCTACACAAACTACATCGTCATAGACAAAACCATTAGTTGGTTGTACCAGTACTGAGGCCTGTGGGTAGAAAGGGTAGTAGAAGATTTTAAACTATGTAATCAATCAGGTGAAGGGTACAACTGACTTTGATTTCCAACAATGGCGTAGAACCAAAATAGCATATCTTTAATCAGAATTTACACTGAAAAATCATAAGCTGCTGTCATCATTTAACTATTTGTCAGCAGTGAAATCAAGGTTTGAACTTAGCAACTTGTCTTTTCTTCCGTTTCAGATTTCACAAAAAACTTTCTTGTTGTTTAACTTTAAATAATGCAGCAGTGAAGTGGAATCATACATCATGTTCATTCCATTTAGAGTGATTTATAACCTTAGCTGAAAGTAAAATAAAAATGTTCTATATTTACATGTACTGACACTGATTTTACTTTTTGCACAAACTAATACTTACTCCCAATAGGTTGAATTCAATTCTATTTCCCACTTTATTGACCTTTTAAAATACCCATCATGATTACTAATCAGAGGAGGAGTTTTTTTCCAGTCAAGACTGAAAGTGTGCCCATACAAATTTACTGTGATTCAGGAGCGATGGCCTGTCAGTTCATTTACCTGAAAGCTTTAGTGTTACCCTTGTAAAAAAACAAACTAATATCTTGCCAGAATATTCGAGTAATTCAACTATTCTATCATTAAACTACATTTGCATCCTGTTACTGGGTGATGTTAAAATATTATTAAAATGGAGATGTGTATTTTACTGTATGTGTCTGGGCAGTGTCATAGCTGCAATGTCACTAGCCACAGACTTAGAAGCTGTCCATGTGCTAAAGTCTGGTTATATGAATCCTAAGAAGTCACATGGATGGATTGCAGCTGGGTAGATTATCTTTGACTCTTATACTAATATGTTAAGTACATATAAAAATCAAGCAGATGGACATCTTTGATTTTTTTATCATAGTTGAATGTTGTACAGAAGCATTTAAACTAAAAGTATTATCTTTTTATAAGGAGTCATCTCAGAAAGATTTGACCTATATTCATTACTTCATCTCCCTTTTCAGTTTTTAACCATCAATTCACTCAAAGCTTCAAGACTTCGGCCAGTCTTTGTCAGAGGTCAGTCTGAGATCTAATATGGGACAGATTACTCCACAGCTTTTTCCCTATAGGTTTTTATCAGTTTTCATCTTAATCCATGAGATTCTGAGCAACAACAGAAAGATTCAGTTGATGTATTTTAGGTGAATCCTAACAATATTTTTTGCTCAAGAAAGGATTCTGAATGTTCTTGTGTTCTTTTACTTGTGGCATGTTTAAACAAGTGACAGACACAGATTCTTTTCCTGCTTTTCTTTTTCCTCATACGAATCCATATGTTTGCAACTAGTTTGCATCCCCTGACTCTTCCTAGTAGTTAAGGAGTTACTCCGGGGTGGGGGGAAATAAATAAAATCATTGTAGTTGGGATTCGATTAAATTAAGAATAGATGGTTTTAATATATATGAGGTGAAAAAGCTTGGACATTGTGGCAGCTTTTTGAAATTATATGCTCCCAGATGTCTTGTTTGATTTACCTACTAGTTGTAAAGGTATCAGCTAACAAACAGTTAATATCCATCTGGCTGATAAAAATGAGTTAAGACAAGAGAATGAGTCAAGAGCCAGTTAATACTCTGATTCCTTCTTATCTTATAACACACTTTTATAGTTACTGAAATAATTTAACGTAAGAATTCTTCTTTCATTTAACAGTAATATGTGGGAGATATGGACACGCACACGGCCAATATGATCAAGCAATGCCAATTTATTGAAGCTCAGCAAGCCCTTTTATAATGTTTTCTCCTATGCATGCGAACCGTAGGTGATACAATTCTTTATGATTGGACAGTTAACTTTGTTCACATACTTCAAGCCTTCTTGCAACTGGATAATAAGTGCCCCATCAGCCTTGCTTGATGTCCTTCTCCACCCAACCCATTTCCTGGAGTTGTTTTTTTTCTGAGTTCTTTGTTGTCCCTTCAGGGTTATGTCCTTGTCATGTCCTTGCCCAGGCTGAGGCTCTTATCACGCTTGCTCATGTGCAGGATTGCTCACATGTCTATTATCTCGCAGAAAGTCCTTTAGGATCCCTACATATCCCTCTTTGTTTTTGAGCAATCCAAATTCCTTGCAGGCTCTTTTGCAATGACTGTCTAATACAATAAACTAAGCATGGCAAAATAATAACAAACATAACAGTTACAACAAATACAACAATTCCCCCTTGTAAGAACTTCTTCAACCATATTGCGATTTCTGATAAAGGTGATATTATAACAGTTTACTTCTTTGGTTTAAACATAGTTAACTTTCCCGTGTAACATGGGTCCCCTACTGGTTTGGAAGGGATTCCAATAAACACATTCAGAATGTATGAGCATTAATCACTTAGAACCATTGCAAGGCTCAGGGTTGTGAGCTTGACCTTCTTTCCAAGGCCTCACCCAGTGAGATGGAACCCACTGCAAGCCATGATCTGTAAGCAAACCCATATAACCTCTGCCTGTTAACTGTACTTTAACAGGTCCTTCCCATTGCCCAGTATTGAAGTTTTTGAACATAACTAACGGTTGCTGTGTGCCCATAGATTGCTCAGCTCACCTTTTATTGCTAAACTGTGAATCTTCATTGGTGGTTCTTGATGTTTTCCTGTAAGCCTCAAAAAAATTTAAAACATATAAAACTTTGTTTAATCGTTTAGCTGGCATCATACCTGACATTCCCCCTTTTTGTTTTTGAAGCATTTGCTTCAGAGTTTGATGAGCCCGTTCAGTGATTACTTTTCCAGTGGGAGAGTGTGGAATTCCTGTGCAGTGTTTGATGCCCCATAAAACACAGAAGCGTTGGAAGCGTCCAGAAATATATGCTGAACCATTGTCTGTTTTGATCTTTCTTGGCACCCCAAGTACAGCAAAAGAAATATATGTGTTTTTCAACATGTTTAGCTGTCTCTCCAGCCTGGGCTGTAGACCAAATAGACATGAATGCCAAGACTGAGAGATGGGACACAGCTTGATGCAAGCAGAGAGTCAGTTCATTGCAGAAAACACACATTTATATAAAAATTCAGAAGAAATCAGAAGATGTGTGTTTTAAACTTATTGGTTGTTATGCTTCAAAATTCTTATCAGTGCTCGCTGATTGGTAGCTAATTAAACTTTAACAATTGGACAATACAACTAAGCTGCTCTGCAGAGACTCTGTTTCTTCTTTCCTGCTCTGTATGACTCACGGGTCAGTAATTCTCCACCATATCAACCCTTCTCTGCTCCCCTTATCAGGCCTCCCAAGGTTTATGGCATAAAAGTTCCACCACGTCCACTTCTAACAACAATGGAGCAGTAATCACTGTCCTGTCTGATTCTTTCAAGTCCAGCCCCCCAATGGAGAAGGTATCAATAACAACGTGTACATGTTTTAACCTACCAAATTCTACTATACAACTAACATCTATTTGCCGTAATTGCAAAGGGGATAGGCCCTGTGGGTTAACTCCTGTTCCCAGGCCAAACCCTATTTTTTGACAGGACGGGCGAGAGACAACAATGCCCTTCACATCTGCAAAAGGAATTTTAAATTGTTTATGCAACATTTTTGCTGACTGATGAAAAAAATATAAGATTCTCTAGCTTGTGCAAACAAATTCAGAGAGGGTCCAGACCAGGCTGGAGCAACTAATTGATCAGCTAGTTCATCTCCATACCCTAATCCCTCCTTGGATTGATGATTTCTGATGTGAGTAATAAAGTAGAAAATGCTTCTCTGATCAAGAGTGTGAACTAGTTGTTGTAACAGTTTTCCTAAGCATTCATTTTTTACTTCTTTTATTTGTCCTCATTCAATCCTTTTTACTACTCCTACTACATAGAGTGAATCAGAATTTAATTTAACCACATTTAATCCTAAATCTGGCCAGGACAAAAATGCCCACAAAACTGCTTGGAATTCTGATAGTATTCATTGTGCATAACACGATTCTACCTTATCTATAATTTTTTGCAAAGTAATTTTATATTCCTGTATCAAGGTTCTTTTAGTATCAGCAACAGTCGTGTTCAATAATGGCATTAATGGCTTTAGATTATCATTTGTAATACCACATAAATTTCTAACCCATTGGATGTCTCCAATAATTTTTTGGACATCATTTAGTGTGTCAGAGATCATGTAAAAGTCACTATTTATTATTTTTCTGAGTTACTCGAGCTAATAATCAATCTGCTCACCGATATTATGGTTACATCTGCATTAGTATTTAAAATGCCTGTGAGTTTAACAGATTCTTTAGCTTTAGTGAGGGCACATTTTACTAGAGGCAAACTTTGTGTTACTGTCTGAGCTCAAAATATTTGAGGAGTACCTGTTGATCTAAATCTTAAGTCACTGCAGCTTCTTGGAATACTATTAGGGGGAGCCGCAGTAAAATAAATAAGCTGAGCAATTTTTGACCTTTCTGTTATTGAACACAGGAGTCCAGGCCATAATTCTGATTTCCCCTTCATAATTGGCAATTATGACCCCTGGTAAAACCAACAACCCTTGTAAGGTTGTAGATGATTTTTTTTTTTTTTTTAATGACAATTTTCTTCAGGCAGATGGTACAGAGGTGCACTTTTCAAGACAATAATTAACTCAGAATTACTGCCTCCCGCTAGAGGAGATATTTCACTTAAGACAAAACACTTAGCACAAACAGCAGCACTGATGACCCAGCGGGTGGGCACTAGGGCCCTCCGCCGCTTCGTTCTTCCCCAGCTGCTTCCCTGGCGGGTCAGAGAACTACGCACTCTGCAGCTGCAGCTGGGCTGCATCTCACCACAAAAAACAATCACTCACGGAAAACAATCACATAACCACACAAAAAGGCCTCTTGCACTTATTATGTACACAACATGAAATGACAAATATGACAAATATCAAAACACCATTGGTCTAAGCTAGTTAAACTGCCTCTCAACTATTGCATCCCGAATAACTCCTTTCCATCGGCGTGTTTGCATGCCCAGTGAAAAGATATATGATTTGTGCTTCATCTTTTCCTCCTGTGTTGCAGCCAATTTTTCAAGCCTGTCTACAAGTTGCAGGAGTAAGGTTTCTGTGTTTGAAATATCGACTTGTGAGGCGGGGCTCTGCTCTCCTTGCGAGAAGGCGCAAGTGGCGATACGTCGGTTCCGCCCATGTTCCCGGCCGCACCCCGCTCACTGCTGGACTCCAGAGACTCTTCTGGTCTCTCCTCACTCTCCTCTCTCTCGGCGCCAGGCACGTTTCCAGCAGCTCCAGCTCCTGACTGCGCAGCTCCCGGTCTAGCCCCCATTGCCCACCAAGGTCCTGGTGGTACCATCGATGAAGCAAACGGGTATTTTGGCTGACCTAACGTGATGGGGGCTGTAAGAGCAGCTGAGTTAGAAGCTGCTGCTACAACTGCAAAGGCAGAAGCACCAGCCACGTGGTGGCCACTCAGCTCCCGCAATGTCTCGCGGATCAGCTTTCAGAGTGTGGGATAGCTGCTCACTTCTGCTGACCTTCCCCCCTCACTAATTGAGTCCCAGAGTTGTTTTCCTATGGATTCCCAGTCAGATATCTCAAATGTGAACCCTACACTGGATACAAGTCCTTTTTCTCGGCTCCTTTTACTAAGCCTTCCAGGGTGGATTTATCATATTTTATCCCTCTCATGGAGAGGATATTTTGGAGGATTTTCACCACTCCTTGCTCATCTTTAGCAAGTGTGGACCCCATTGTTCCCTGGCCGCCACCTCTTTCCCGATCTTCAAACAAAATTACAGTGCTCTTTTCTCACCTTCAGACACTGGGGCAGCGTCTAGATCACTTTCGACTGGCTTTCCACCCTAGATCGCACTCATTCATGTCCTCATCCTAGGCGAAGACTTGTGCCAATCTTGAGGGTCCCTGTTCGGGTACCACTTGTGTGAGCTATGGACATGCACACGACCAATATGATCAAGCAATGCCAATTTATTGAAGCTCAGCAAGCCCTTTTATAATGCTTTCTCCTATGCATGCGAACGGTACATGATACAGTTCTTTATGATTAGACAGTTAACTTTGTTCATGCACTTCAAGCCTTCTTGTAACTGGATAATAAGTGCCCCATCAGCCTTGCTTGATGTCCTTCTCCACCCAACCTATTTCCTGGAGTTGTTTTTTTGCTGAGTTCTTTGTTGTCTCTTCAGGGTTATGTCCCTGTCATATCCTTGCCGAGGCTGAGGCTCTTATCACTCTTGCTCACGTGCAGGATTGCTCACATGTCAATTATCTCACAGAAAGTCCTCTAGGATCCCTACAGTAATACATAGATTTTACATAGAGGAAAAAGCATAGTTTGCAATAAACAGCTGGATTTTCTTTTTTTAGGATGACATCTCAATCTACTCAAGGCATAGAACAACAAGAATAATGTTAAAATAACTAATACCACCTCTTCCTAATATATTCAGTTATTTAATTGTGACAATTCCTAGAGGTTATTCCAAAGGTTTCTACATTCAGCTTAGTTTGGAAGCTTTCTGTATACGATCTTTGTGTGTTGTAGGACCTTAGTAGAAAAGCATTCCAGCCTTTATTATATGGACTTTTCTCACTTCTGGACTGCAAGCATACTTACTTGTGGACTATTGATCTTGTTTCTTCACATCTTTTTCCTCCAATACTGTCATCAGCTGTGCACTGAGAGATGCTTGTGGACCATCTTCTGCTTCAGGCAGCTGTGTATTTCAGCTGGCTCTAATCTTTTCCTAACATCCCTGAAAATAGCCCACAGCCACTATCACAACCTAGAAGTGTCTATTAAACAAGTCACCACCATGTAAAAGAAAGTACCTATCAGGGCTGCTTAAGCATTATATGGGTGACAGGTATTGACCCAGAATAAAGGCTTTCTTGCCCGGATAAAACACCCATTGAAAAGATTTTATATTATCTAGGTATCAGGTCTTTCTTCTGTTGTAGAATTCATAGCACTTTACTAATTATTTTTCTCATGTTAAGAAAACTACTAAAGTTTTCTATCATTTGTTCTCTCTTATTCAGTGAATAGACCAAGTCTTCATGTTAATAAGAATTTGAATTACCACTGTTTACAGTTTGCTTTGGTTTCTCTCAAGATATTTCAATATCATTTAACATATGGTGAATTTTCTAAATAAAGAAAAATGCATTCTTCTATCAAACAACAGGCTTGTATTCCTTTTATTTTTTTTCCTTTATATTAAAATCAAAGGCAATCTAAAAAAAACCAAAAATTGAATCTAACAAAATTAAGAAAAATCAATCTGCAGTAAAATGATGTGTTGTTAGAAATGGGAGTTCAAAACTGTGCAAAACCAAAAAGTATTAGGGACAAAATTTGTCTTCAAGTCAAACAAAAAATTAGGGCAGGAGTAAGGGGGAGGAAAGACTGAGGAAAAAAGAAGTGAAATATTTAATTTGGTCAGTTAAAAAAACATAATGTATTTGGTTTGGGTTTTTTTTTTTTTTGATCTAGCTTGAATTTTAAGAAGACATGGTGAATTTAGCTTAAAATTGGCAAAAGCAAAACCTATTTCACATTTTCTACATGAAATATTTTTCTCCTGTCTTTTTTTTTTTTTTTTTTTTTCACACATGCAATTTTTTAGACACTTGAGATGATATTTCATCAAATGAAGCTTATCAATTTTAAAGTTTACTGACCTTTGTTCTTATAAAATTATAGTTTACTAATTTTATTTGTTATATTGTATGGAAAAATTTGAAATATAGAATGCTTCTTTTTACCACAGAATAGGCTTACCTGCAGCCAAAGAATCAATTTACTACAAAGTTAATTATTAACAAAGGCATCATTTTATGCTAAATTGTGGATATATGTTTTAAAATGCAGAGCAATCATAACCTGTCTTAACAAACGTTAATATAAATTCGGTAGATACAGTTCTACTCTCATTTGAAAAGTGATCAGTTAATGTAGCAAAAAACTTTGAAATTCAGTCAGCTGATAACATCAGCCAGTAATTGCTCTTTCTGAAATGATGCCCTAAATGTATTATTCAAGGTGGGAATTTATGTGGATTTAAAGACTAAGATAGAATAATCACATTACTTGGATTTGTGAGGAAGATACATTAAAATCTCAAATTCCAGTGATATAATTCAGAGATCTGGTGGTGAGTGTGTACTAATATCCCAGGAACACACATGATGTCTAATTAGCATGTCTATAATAAAAAATGTAAGGTGGTCACATAGCTATGCCACCAGCATCCCACAGCCTTTTCTAGTGTAAGCTCATCTTTCCCCCTGCACTCTGTCACCCCAGGACATGGGATTCATAGCTCATGTGTCAAGGGTGTCAGCACTTAAACAAGCAGGTGCAAATCCATTAACCAACCAAGCTTTGTTTTCCCAGCAAAAGAGCTATTTTTAGAAAAGCCACTGACAGCACACAGCAATTTATTAAAAAAAAAAAAAAAAAAAAAAAAAAAGCAGCATTTATCTTGTACTTGCAGTACTTGCAAGTTTTTTTCTATCTGAGCGTTTGTGAGCATATTCAAGTATTTGAGGAAGATAAAAATTCCCAGCTGTCTCTCATACGGAGTTCTACCACCTTTTCCAGATAGCTAACAAATCTGCTTCTACCAGCAATAAAAGTCTTCATTAAGAGATTTCCTCCTGATTGCCTCTTCTGAAAATCATTGATGAAAAATATGTTTAATAAATAAGCCACCCACTTTCTAAATGTTCTTTCCTTTGATTAGAGTACTGCAGAGGTTAATGAATGACTGCTGTTTACGGTGTGCTTACCATCTTGGCTTATCCATCCATAGGGGAGGCTGAAAGCCATGTCCAATTACCATTTGGGACCTGGCTGGTGAAGAAATTCACCATTTGTTCTCTGAGATATGGATGAGATCAGCACCTTGCAAAGCCAAAATTGCTTCCAGTGGATTTGTGGCAGAAATTCCTGCAGATTATATTTGCATAAAACCAAGAACACCTATTGTGCATATTCAGTACATGCGATCCAACGTGAAGAGAGATCTTCAGTACTTAACAATCTGTATACAGATCCTCTAAGGAGTTAATCAGACAACAGAGGAACTAATGGTACAAAATATATTCATATCACAGGGCTTTTGTACTTATACAGGCAACCCTATGTAACATGGAAAGCATTTTAGAAAACTCTTGAAAGTGCTCCTGAATTGAAGGAAAGCCCTTCCGGAGCAGGAGCTTAATGAGTCAATATTGGGTTTAGATTTAATGCGCTATACATACATTCTGCATTCACAACTGTAAAGGCCATCAACAGTCACTGCTGAAATTAAAAGATTATTAACAAAAGATCTAAACAAGGACACCATGTTCACATGAAAATCAACAACAAACAAAAAAACCCAAAAGAGTAGACCCAGATGCAGCAACATGAAATGAGCCATTGATTACAGAAGTAAAAGGAAGTTGTAGATAAGGAGGACCAAACTTACTGAATTAATCTTTCTAAATGAAATATTTCATCAGAAAAACAACATAAGGAAGAAGAACTATTTTTGACATTAACTCAAACTCTGTATGTGACTATGTACATATATGAATATATGAATATAATCTTTCACTTATTCTGCCCCCTGCCCTGAGCCCTTACTTCAGCCTGGCCTTTTCCTCTCTTTTCATCCTCACTTTAGGTTGGCTCCAGCACATCTGGCAGAAAAAAAAAATCTGTTTTGTTCTTTTGTTATATCGACCTCTCAACCATCATTGTCATGTAAATTTTAAGGTTGTAAGGGGGATATAAGATCTTTAAACCTTCAGTAAGTCAAAATATTGGTTTGGGGAATTTTTTTTTTTAATAATTCCCTTGCATCATTTTAAAAGATAATGCAGATTGTTCTGGATCCTCATTTTGTCTGTTTTTAAGAACAGCAGTTAGGCAGTTCCTGCATTATTAAGACCTTGGGTTTACATCATCAAATGTGTGTTGGTTTTAGATACCATCTAATTCATCCTAAACAGGTGGAAGCTGTTTCTCAGAAAACCATCTTCAACATTTTAGGAGCATATTCTTTCTCTGAGAAATAAGATGAGCCATATTCCTATCTTGTATAACTGAGAAGAAAAACAAAAGGAAACAAAACAAAAAATCCAAACCATCATTAGTTTAGCCAGGGAATATTCAATGAAATGTAAAGGTAGTTAGAGATCAATGTCTGTCTGCATCCAGCCCTCAAAAAATGCAGACATCCATGTTTGGTTTTGTGATAATGGGCAGTATGGTCAAAACTGCAGTTTGGTAGATCATTACATTTGTATTTAACAAAGCAAATTAATATCTGATGGAGGTGGTTGGATGATATTCATCAATTAAAGCAAGAAATTCAGGTGACTTCTTAATTTGTTTTGCTTAGCAAATTGGGAATTTTCATAAATACTCTTTGGTTATATCTGGAAGATGTAAATATTTGCCAAGAATACAGACCGACCACTTACAACTGAAAACAGTTCGGTAATTTGTGTTTGTGTGTGCCTCCTCCTTTCAGAAGCAGCACAGGCGATCATCATACAGCTCAGCCTCACCTTGATGAATCTGTTCCAGGTGCAACCTGACCATCCCATACAGGCCAGAAATTACATTTGTGGTCAGATTACATTTTGATCCAAAACCCTTTTAAGACCTCTGATTTGCCACAAAAGCAGGCCTTTGAGAAACATCTGTCGCAACTGTTTTCAGAAAAGCAGTTGAACAGTGAAATATTTATTTTTCATTATCTTTTTTTGAGGGACTGAACTTTTATACAGAGTAATAGCAGAAAAAATAATGAAAATGAAAAAAATGAATGCTACTTTTCTAGGGTGAATTCATTAACTTTTATAATGCACAAAATATTTAATTGGCCAAGTACCATATTAGTGACCCGAATAGCTTTTAATTCCCAACTGTGAAAACTTTTCTTGTTGGGAACAGATGAAGCTGAGCAGATCAATTGTAAACTTGGCCAAGTACAGGGAGGCATTTGGAACCAGGCATCTAAACCAGTGGCTCTATTTTAAAATGTGCTGAATATCTGCGATTATTATTGACAAACGTGGGGACTGCAATACCCAGCAGCCCTTGAAATCAAACCCCTTATTTAGGTACATGGAAGCAGACATAAGTGATAATTTTCTCTGCACCTCCTATTAGTTTCTCCCATATGATGCTATCTGCACAGAAAAAAAACGTAAAAGATTTTACAGGTTGTGCAAGACTTCTTTTGATCTATAGTACATGAAGTAACTATCCACCAACACTGTGTTCAGCAACTGATTGTAATTTAAGCATTTTAACTAAAACTCAGTCTTACCAAACTTTGTAGAGATGATAACCTTGATGAGAAAAGAGCTATCCTGGGACCTGGTTTTGTGTTCTTTTTTTTTTTTTTTTTTTTTTTTTCCCC
>NW_020799144.1:8834655-8865967 GCF_003259725.1 Athene cunicularia | reverse complement strand
AAAAAAAAAAAAAAAAAAAAAAAAAAAAAAGGATAAAAAATTGTAACAATTGCTATTTTTTTTTTCACATATGACTGTTATAACTCACAATCAGAGTTATGCTAAAACACAACATTGACTCCAATCTGCAATGCTTGGTGCTTCTTGTCTGGAATGGAATTATTATTTTATTTTTGATTAATGATAGTAAAGGAAACTGTCCATTTCACCTTACCATCCTTACAGAATTAGGACTCTTAAATTTCCGGCTTAATTTAAATCAAACGCTGTGCAAATTGTCGTTTGAGACATCAAGAGTTTGACGGTTCTTGCTCAGTGGAAGTAATATTTTCAGAGGGGAGATACTTTTCCTTGAAAGGAACTATTGCTCTAGGTAATGTTTCACCTTCTGTTCTTGTCTTTACAGGAACTATCTCAGCAACATACAGAAAAAGTAACAGCAAAACAGAAATGCTTTGTTTATGACATGAAGCAAAATTTTAGGTTAGTAATTGCTTTTACCTAACCTGATTGTGTTGTAACAGTGGCTATTTGTTATTTTTCAGAAATATCTTGTGAAGGACCTGAGGCCATACAGATGAGCAATCACATACAAATTGGTTGCTCATCAACAGCATGTTTCACTTCCATCCAATCATTTCAGTTTGTATGAAGTGCTTACTTTCACATTTGTGGAAGTTTTTTGCTACAGACCCATTAGAAATTGGATAGTCAGGAGGACAGATAAGGTTGTAGTGTAAATCAAAGATTGCCCTCTGTGATTATTCAGCAACAATTAATTACAGTGACTGAAGTTCTTATTAGAGCTAAAATAATGAAACTGGAATATACAGCAATTATTTCAAATCTAGAGCCAGTATAATCAGGAGGATCAATGTTCAGTTTGTAAATGAGCCCGATACCATAAAACAAGCCAAGGAAAGACTGCCTGTGGGATGAGGTGCTGACCATCCTTCCCTACTCTTTGCAGTGTCAGTTTGGTTTAACATGTATGCTTAACTTTCAAGGGATGATTTTTAGAGTGCTGTAGTTTACACCTCCACTCAGGCAATATCTTCCCTCTGTACTTTCTGGGTCATGCAGGAAAGCAGCACTTCTGGAGTATCACTTCTTCACTCCCAGCCATGAAATCATGATGTTTAGATATCACACAAATATATTATTTTGTTTTTATCTTTTCTACTGTGGGAAAATAAAAATAAATTCTGAACATATTATCATATTGTTCTCATTCCACCAAGACCGAATAACCCTCTTTCTCCTCTATGTTTAAAACCTTGTAGTTCCCCTGATTCTCCTTCTGACCCTTCTTGTAGATGGACATCATGTTTGCTGACCTCAAGCCAACTGGGACCTCCCCAGTTAGTCAGGACTGCTGATGAATGACCAAAAGTGCCTCGGTGAGCACCTCCACCAGCTCTTTCAGTACCCTTGGGTGGATCCCATCTGGCCCCATAGACTTGTGTCTAAGTGGTGTAGCAGGTTGCTAACCGTTCTCCCTTGGATTATGGGGGCTTCATTCTGCCCACCATCCCTGTCTTCCAGCTCAGGGGACTGGGTACCTGAAGAACAACTGGTCTTACTACTAAAGCACAGAAGGCATTAAGTAACAGTCTTTTCCTCATCCTTTGTCACTCTCATTACAGTCTGGACAGGAATGGCAGAATGAAGGTTTTAAAGCTGGAAAAATCCACGGGAGATTTGTTTATGAAGGTGACAGTAGATTCTGATCTTCCATGAAAAGGGCATGATGATTGCTTCAGAAATTAATTTTTAGCCAAGAACGTAGTTGAAAAACCATACTTACTTGGAAAGTGTGTGAAAAGAGAAAAAAAAAATAGGCTTTAATAACTATGTTGTCTACATTTGGCTTTTTTATATCTGAACTGAAATTTTAATTCCATTTTCATGGGTATGCCAGTCATTCAAGCATCGATACTGATTTACTCTTGAAATTCCTGGTCTCCTGCTGTAAAACTAGTTTGAATATGTAATGAAATTATTTGCTTTGCACCAGCAAGGCTGAATGTCTGCCTTGTTTCCCTACACTGCTGAAATACCTGATTTATGTGCTTGGCAGATAAAGTGTAAGGAAACTCATAGGAGAGGCTTGCTAGATAACAGACAAACAACCACACACATAAATAAAAATCATAACAGCTACCAGATCTGTATGCATCTCAAAAGCCATGATGCCTGTCTTCTTAAGTTCTAAAAATAATTGAAAGGGATAACATCATTGCATGATATGTTGCAAACTGTCATTACCAAAACAGACACCTTTCTGCAGTAAATCAACCAACCTATTGTAAGGCTGGCTGTTGTGTAACCTTATGATGCACCTATTACAAGAGACTCGCAGTTAAAAAGTTTAACTTAATATCTGTAAACAATGCCATTATGGTAAAATTGACTCATGCTTTCCACCATGTCATACTGTTTACTCATATTCCGCTTATTAGTTCAAAATAACAGTCACAACTTTAACATTAAGCATTCTTCTGTCTGGAGAGGGGGAGGGTTAACTCTTTTTAAAAGGTTTCTAAATGATGCTAAGCATCTAGGCGACTGCAAGCAGCAATTAATTTGTGGGTACTTCATGTTTCCAGACATCTAAACACAATATGGACAAACTGCCAAAGTTCAAGAGGAGATTTGGGGCACTTCACCCCTGTCTCAAGCACTCAAATCACAAGCAAAAACAGCAGGAGCAGAAGGGCGGCAGGGCAATGAAGATACAATGCAAGTTAGATACAGCTCCAGAAGCGAGTGTGTCTGTATGTGTCTGTGTATCTGTGTTTGCATGTCCTTTTGGGGTTTTGTTGTTTTTCTCTTTTTTTGTGGGGTGGAAGGCTAAGGGAGGAGTATCTGACGAAAACTGTATCCTGTAGCAGGAAGACAGTGATCTCACACAGTGGGGGAGCAGATGAAGGGAGTGGTATCCACTGAGAGTCCTAGGGCAGGAAGAAAAGATTTTATGCTTCTACAGAGTATTTACAATCAAAGTCAAACTCTTCTGTGGGACTGTGTGACTTTTCTTTCCCCATGGGACAGAGACACTACATCTGTCCCAAGTTCTTAGAGCAGAATTTGGCTGGGGTGTGCATCTGCAAACAAAAAGGCAAATCGTCCCCTTCTGGATGTTTCGGATTTCTTTACAGTGTCCCACTGTTCACTGGTACAATGTCACTAACATATTTTAGAGGAGGGTAGGAATGGTTTGTGTCTGGGAAATTTTACTCTCAGCACTTTCTTTTTTTATTTATCTGCAAACACTTGGCACATTTAGACTCAAAATTGCTAAGATGCATTCTGGTAATGCATGTAACACAATTTTACCTGTGCTACTCTGGTGGTTTTAGTTTTTGGGCTATTCCTCAGCTGCCCTAGATCAATACATAGGAACAGTACATTCACTATGAAAAACATTTCCCCTTCGTAAACATCTTCCCCACCCCAAACAAGATTTTATTTACAGTAGAAGTTTTTTAAGACTCAGAATTATCTTATTTCAGAAAAAAAAAAAAAAAAAAAAAAAAAAAAAATTAAGTCACTAATAAAAGAATGATCATGTATAATCAAATTTCCAGTATCTAAAACTTGACATTTCAGTTTCCAGCCTGTATACTTCTACCACCATAAACAAATAATAAAAGCCTCAGGTCAACTCTTGTCACTTTTAATGCTGTGGTACTCTGGTATCTAATGGTCCTCTGGGTCATCCTAAATCTCCTTCAGTCTACTAAATGTAATTCCTTACAGATTTGAGGATTAAGCAGGTAAATTTTAAATTCCATTCCACAACATGTTTGATATTCTGGCTGCCAAATGACTTTTTGAATTAGTGTATGTGAATTTCATTCAGCTGGCTGTCATTCCCTGCTGACATAATTGATAAGTACCTTCCTATCTCTTGACTATTTTTATTAAGATCCAGCATCATTTCATACACCTCTTTAATCACCATTTGTGACAGAGCTGGCTGAGATGATGGGTGGAAGGAAGCTCTTCATTCCCACCCAGGGAAAGCCGAAAGAAAACACTTGAGGAGGACACAGAGATGTTTGCAGCTCCAGGACAGGAGTTCCCTGAAAAGTACTATGCAGATTCAGCTCTCAGGTGCCTGACCACCATTTTCACTGCTCTGCAGAAAGCAGTGGTTCATGGAAAGCCTGTGGAATCAGTTCCAAGGCAGGGAGTGGAGGAATGAAGGGCCTTTCCTCACCATTGCTGTCCAACAAGATCATTGTGGGTTTGTTGGTACAGTGTTCCACATCAGTGGTCCCAAACTCTGTCCCTACAATTTTTCTTTGCCCTGTTCAGGTCCATCCCAAAGTTGAATCACGAATGAATGCAAATTAGAGACTGTTTAGAAACTTCCTCTAACTGATACTCTTGCTCTATATCATCTATATATATCATAGGAGAAACTCTCCTTATTTATATAAACTCATTAAATGTTATCCACACAGGAATGAATATTGTAGGTCACAGAGGAAAATGTTGTAAAATATAATTCGGCAGAATGACTGAAATGCTTGAAGACACATTTAGATGATTGTCTGTATAGTTGCTTCAAGAAAGTAGGTCTGATAAGCCACACAGTTTTGCAAAGAGATACGTATGCATAATGCATGGGAGCAGGACTTGGTCCAAATCCTCCTTCAAGTTCAGCCACCTTCAGCCATGCTAGAACATAAATGTGAAAGCAAAGTAATTTCAGCGTTACTAGTATAGGTAAAAATGAATGATCTATAGAAGTGTAGGACAAAAGAAGCAAAGAAATTTACTTTTCAGGTTATAATATACAATGAACAATGAAAAATACACAGCCTGTTTAAAAAGAACTTAACAATGAGGCTTAAAATATGGTGATTTGGGAAATGAGTTTTTGGAAAATTGCTAGACACTTAAAAAATAATTTCCTTCCTTTTTTCTTTAAGTAACTGTAAACTCCTTCCTAGTTTATCCCCAGACACCTAAAACCTACAATTAGCTTAGGCTTTTTAAAAAGGTAAAGAGAATTGATCAGTTTTATTATACAAGTTTAAGGATGTTTTCTTGAATCAGGGCAATTCAGAACAGTTGTTCAATAGCAAATATCACAATCTCTTCTCAATGGTAACAAAAAAAAAAACCAAAACAAAACAATTCTTAAGACATGTTTTATAAGTATTGCTATCTTTCGCTCCCATATACGCTTGTTAGCTTGATGTCCTAATGAGCTGAACACCATCAACCAGCAGTTTGTGCCATTATTTGCTAGTTCACAGGGCTATTGTCGCAGACATGAGCCTTCTGTGAAGAAAATTTATTTTTCTTCCTTTGTTGTGTTTAAGTGGTCAGTCTTTTTCAATTCTAGTTCTGTTCTTGTTGGTATTTTCAGGCATAATCCTACACAGCAGGCATTGAGAGATATATTTTAGGCCTGCTTTGGGTAAGTAGTAAAGCCAGTTAACCATTGAAATATCCATCATTCTTTTCATGTAAACATATGAGTTAAAATACATTAATCTATACATGCATAAATGTTCTCGGTTCCTGATCTTAAATTCAGTGAAGCCAGAGTCTAGTAGTTTGATCTCAGAAACTCTTGTTACTGTGTTCCTCTATTTTATAAATTTTTTCCTTGTGCTTGTTAGCAACATTTCTTTACCAATAATTTCCATTCTCTGTTCAGGGAAAACTAAAATGAAATAAGTGCATCTACTAACACAAAAAAAAAAAAAAAAAAAAAAAAAAAAAAACTTATAAACTTTTCCTATTTATCATTTCTAACATGCAAAAGAACTTTTAAAATTAAAGTTTCAGCCAGTCCACAGACCTGCTTGGAAGAATTCCATGTGATACACCCCAGAAGAAAAAGGGTAGAAGAGGCAGTTGATATTCAATGGTCTTCTCCTGCAAGATCAAAAATGGTCCATGTTAGCATGCAGGAAATCAATCAAAGACAGCAAGAGGCCAGTGTGTAAGAAGAAGAATGTCCTCATTAAACTGTCTTATAAAAAGGAGGCACAGACTTCTATGGTGATGGCAGGGACAGGTGACCCAGGAGGAATAGAGAGACACAATGACAGCATGCAGGGATGTAGAGTTGGATCTGGTGGTGGACTTAAAAGTCAACAAGAGAAGTTTCTACAAATACATCAGCAGCAAAATGAAGATTGTTCGCATCTTTTTGGATTTTGCTGAATGAGGAACAACACCCAGTGACAAAAGCTATGGAAAAGACCAAGGTACTGAATTATTTTTCTTTCTGAATCTTTACCAGTAAGACCAGCTTACAGGAATCCCAGGCCTTTAAGAACAATAAAAAGTCTGGAATAAGGAAGATAATCTCAGCGAAGGAGGATCAGGCTTGGGATCACCAAAACAAACTGGACACAAGTCCAGTTTACACTCACAAGTGCTGAAGAAGCTGATGGATGTCATTGTGAGGCCACTCTCAATTATTTATAAAAAATCACAGCAGCCAGGGGAGGTTTCTGGGGACTGCACAAAAATAAATGTTACTCCTGCCTTCAGTAATGAAAAAAAGGAGGATCCAGATAGATTCAGTTTTCCCTTCATCTCTGGGCAGGTGATGGAACAAATTACCCTGGAAGACATTTCCAAACACACTGAAGACAAGAAGATGGTTGAAAATAGTCAGCATGGATTTATATAAGAAATATCATTCATTACACACATGATAGTCTTTTGTGATGAGATGACTGACAAAGTGGATGAGGGTGAGAAAAACAAATGGATAAAACATGTATTATGTCAGAGAATAGTAAGGTGGACAGAAAACTGGCACAAAGTCCAGCTGTGACACAGCCACCCAGGACATCAATACACCATTTAATGTCCTCGTGAATGACCTGGATGCTGGTACAGAGTGCACCCTCAGCAAGTTTGCAGGTGATAAAAAACTATAAGGAATGTTTACAGACCAGATGATTGTTCTGCCATCCGAAGAGACCTCAACAGGCTGGAGAAAGGGGCTGTCAGGAACTTCATAAAATTTGACAAGGAGAAACACAGTCCTGCACCTGAGAAGGATGGTGGATGAAACTTTCTATAAACAGTTAGGAGAAATCTCATGGTCACTTGCCATTGTTCTTGTGGGGGACTTTAACCTCCTGGGTGTCTGCTGGGATCACAACACAGCAGAGAGGGAACAATCCAGGAGGTGCCTGGAATGTGTGGAGGATAAAATCCTCACCCAGCTGGTGAGTGAGCCGACCAGGGAAGGTGCCTCCTGGACCTGCTGCTTGTGAGCAGGGAGAGCTTGTGGGGGAAGTAAAGGTTGGAGGCCATCTAGGGTGCAGTGATCATGAGATGGTTGAGTTTTCAATCCTTGGAGAAACGAAAAGAGAGGTTAGTAATAATGCCACCTTAGACTACTACAGGGCTAACTTTGACCTGACCAAAAGACTGATTAACAAAATCCCTTGGGACGTGCCCTGGAGGATATGGGAGTCCAGGAAGGCTGGACATACTTCAAGAGCAAAGTCTTAAAGGCACAGGAGGTGGCTGTTCCTGTGCGCCGAAAAACAAGCAGAGGGGGAAGGAGACCGGCCTGGCTAAACAGGGACCTTTGGCTGGATCCCAAGAACAAAAGGAGAATCTATTGCCTTTGGAAGAGGGGGCAGGTCTCTCATGAAGACTGTAAAGATGTAGTGAGGTTATGCAAGGAGAACATTTGGAGAACCAAAGCACAGCTAGAGCTCAACTTGGCCACAGCTGTTAAGGATAACAAAAATGTTTCTATAAATTCATTAAAAGCAAAAGGAGGATTAGGGAAAATCTCCCTCCCTGACAGGATGCAGAGGGAAACATGTTAACTAAGGATGAGGGAAAGGCTGAGGTGCTCAATGCCTACTTTGCCTCAGTCTTTAGCAGAGGAACTGGCTGTTCCCTGGACACTCAGCCTCATGAGCTGGAGATGGGGAGGGGAAGCAGACTGAGGTCAGCACAGTTGAAGAGCTGCCAGTCAGAGAGGGACCTGGGGGGGTTAATTGACAGATGGATGAACAGGAGCCAGCAGTGTGCCCAGGGGGCCAAGAAGGCCAATGGCATCCTGGCTTGTGTCAGCAATAGCATGGCCAGCAGGGACAGGGAAGGGATCTGACCCCTGTACTCGGCACTGGTGAGGCCACTCCTCGATGACTGGGTTCAGTTTTGGGCCCCTCACTCCAAAAAGGACATTGAGTGACTCGAGCGTGTCCAGAGAAGGGCAACGGAGCTGGGGCAGGGTCTGGAGCACAGGTCTGCTGGGGAGCAGCTGAGGGAACTGGGGGGGTTTAGTCTGGAGAAGAGGAGGCTGAGGGGAGACCTCATCGCCCTCTACAGCTGCCTGAAAGGAGAGTGCAGAGAGCTGGGGATGAGTCTCTTTAACCAAGTAGCAAGTGATAGGACAAGAGGGAATGTCCTCAAGTTGTGCCAGGGAAGGTTTAGACTGAATATTAGGAAGCATTTCTTTACAGAATGGCTTGTTGGGCATTGGAATGGGCTGCCCAGGGAGGTGGTGGAGTCCCCATCTCTGGAGGTGTTTAAGAGTAGAGCTGACATATCGCTGAGGGATCTGGTGTAATTGAGAACTGTCAGTGTTAGGTTAATGGTTCGACTGGATGTTCTTCAAGGACTTTTCCAACCTAGATGGTTCAGTGATTCTGTGAATAACCCCAGATTCTAGGACAGGCAGGGGAACAACTTCCTGGAGAGCAACATTTGTGAGAAGGACCATAAACCAGCCATGCACCCTGCAGCAGGGAAGGCCAACAGCGTCCTGGGCTGCATTAGACAGAGCATTAGAAGGAGATTGAGAAAAGTGATCATTCCTCTCTATTCAGAGCCTGTGAGACACATCTGGGGTCCTGGGCTCCCCTATACTTCAGAGACATAAACATACCAAAGTGAGTTCAGTGACAGGGCCATGAAGATGACTAAGGGCTTGAATGTCTCAAAGGAGAAGCTGGACTAAGTAATCCAAGGGGTTCCTCAAACATTTTGTGATCCTATGATTCTGTAGTTCTATACCACCTATTTCAGTGTTTACACAGTGGAAAAGCAGAAAGATGACTTCTGAAATAAGCAACGTGAAGGCAATAAAAGACACTATATGAAAAAGCTGAATTGGAAAACATTCCTGAATTAGCATTATACAATAATTTAATTTTGTTCCTTGGTTTAAATTCTGTTCTGAGTATTCTTAATATCAACATAAGCTATGTTATAAACTGAAACAGGAGAAAAAGAGTTTAAAATGCTCTCTGAAAGGAAAAACTATTGAATATTAAATACTGAGCACTGAGTATTCAGCTCTGAACATGTAGAAAATCATACACAGCCTTCTAGATGAAGTGGAAGAACTGGAAAATTGCCCAATTATATCTTTATTTAGATCTAAATTATTGAACTTCTCATGAAATGTAGAGTATTAAAGGAAAAATAAAACTTTTGGCTGAAGATCAGTCAAGATGAGGTACTTGCTCATGGCGCTATTAGTTTACTAAAAATCCAAGCTCTTCCCCAGAGACTCTGTATCAGTCTTATGCCTGCATCCTTCAAGCTAACCTTAATAATAAGTCTGCATGGAACTGTACTGACTTCAGGAGTTCAATGAAGAATTTGAACATTTGAATCTTTACAACTTCTAAAATTTATGTGTAGCAATTTTTTTTTAAACATTTTGACTTAAATGGCATACACAAAATTAAAAATATATATATATTCTAATCAATAACTTGAGCCAGTGCATTTAACAATCAATTACATTGAAATATACATTTTTTGGAAAAAGCAAAGGAAGTTCTTATACATTTAAAATATCACACTTTACAGAGAAAAAAAAAATAGGAAAGGGGGATGATAACAGCCATCAATGAAGAAAAATTAATTGTCTATATAATCAAATTTGTTGTTTCAGTCAACAAGATATCTTATTCACCTTTACTTGTATTTGTGTAGGCAATTAATACATGTAACACATGCTCAGCCTTGACACTTTTATAGGAAAAGTTCTGCCAGTAGATTGGTGCTTGCATTCTTTCCTGTGTAAAAAAACCCAAAACCTGCTTGAGGATGGCATTAACACACTACCTGAATTGACACTGACAATTAATTTGACAGTCTTTTTGATTGATTCATGATAACAGGTTGACACAAATGATATACTACTGTAGACCTTTCTTTTTTTTGTTATAGGACAGCTTCATTTGGCATACCAGGGATTTTTACATCCTTTGCTTTTAACATGGGTTAATGATTGTGGGAGACAGGTACAAGTATGTGAATAAAATGGATATGGTAATGGAATTCATCTTTACCCTGAGACTGTGTAGGATGCTGGTGGGACAGGATAGAATATCAGCATGAAACAGAACTCTTTACTTTGATCCTATATCCCAATATTTGAAACACAGATTTTACTTCCAGTTTTTTTTTTTTTTTTTTTTTTTTTTGTAACTAAGCCTCTTTACCTAGTGGATTATTACAACAGCAAAAACAGCAAATCTTTAATTTAGGGAATCACTGATAATAAGAATAAGCTAGATGTCATTGAGCATGGTTATTTAACTCAGCAGTAGGAGTTTAATAATGGAAAAGTTGTTTTATTTAGCTTCTCCACTGCAGAACCTCCCTCAGAACTTCTGTGAAGTAACCTAAGTGAATAAATAACCCAGAGAGCAGTCAGTCTAGGCCTCACCATTTTTCACGTTAAAGGATCTGAACCAAGTAATTAAACAAATTAAAGCAGAAATCAAATCTTACCAGTCCAGCAATCAACCGATTTATATGGAGCTGCAAAACGCCTTTTGTTTTACTTACCTGTGTACATACTTGAATTGTCACAAAGTCCAGTAAATGTGTCAGTTCTGTCACAGTCTTTTGAAGGGAGAAAAGGGTTGTGGCATTGTTAAGCACATAAATTACACAGTATTATCATTAACATTTATGTCACACTTTTCGCTCAAAGCTTTTAGGTTGTCTAAAAATACTGGAAGTTTCATTGAGTTCCACTACCAGTAAATGTATCTTAAGAAGGCTTTTAAAAATTCATCAAAACCAGCAAGATATTTTGCTTTAATTAAAGATATCTTCTCCAATACAATCATGACACAATTAAGAAAAGAATTAAAATCCTTGTGCAATGTAGTTACATGTTATAACGATAAAATACTGTGAGGGTTTGACAACTGGTTCAAGCCAGAGTTGACCTATAGATGAATCCTATTTTATAACTGATAACCATTGTGCTAGTAGATATTGTACTAAGTTATAACAAACCACCTGTTCTGATGTAAAAAGTGGAAGTATTGAAGCCTGAACAACAGGCTCTGAGCCGAAGCTGGTAACTCAGTATGTAACCATTAGTGAAATATGTATGGAAGGTGTAGCTCTCTTGAGTGTATCTTTTTCTTTGTGTGTAGATAAGATCACAGGGTCATGGAGACAGTTGTCTGGCCCTGTGACCCGGTGTGTGACCTTGCTCATAATCCAATTAGATAAACTGGGAAACTCCCTTAGCTTCTGCCTTGAGCCCTGACCAGGCTCTGGAAGAATCTAAAGTGAGAATGGAAACAGATATTTCCGCTTAAATCAAAGGTGCCAGCTATGCTGGCCTGTCGATCTCTGGTATAGAAGGCTGGGCCCCTTTGCAGTGACTCTGGAAGCCTCACCTACGGGTGGAGGCACCGCGTAGGATTTCCCCCTTGCCGGGACAGGCTCTGCAAACCCTCGCTGTAACCGGGGCTGCCCAGCCACTGCGGGGCTGGGTGATGGTAACATATGCAAGTGGTGATGGATCTTTCTTAATCTCCATTCTCTCTCTCTCATATAGTAATTATTTGATGCATTACCCTGTATTTTCCTATTTAAGTGCACTGTTCTGTCTTTTCTTACTGTATGTTTTCTGTATTACCCTGTTACACTATTTAGTTATATGCACTAAAATACGCCTGCTCTTTTCACTCTGGTGTCCGAGTTTAATTGGTATCCTTAATCGGCAAAACAAATACACAGATGAAGACTGAGACAACAAATCAACTAAAGATTTTTCCAATAATAGTATTATCTAACATGGTTAAGCATCACTCCTCACATTTACCTCTTTTTAATTTCAAATTTTAATCTTCTTATCATATATGTCCTCCAACATAATTACAGATCTCAGGATGTTTGCCCTGTACTGCGCTAAAGTTCCACTTAGCTGACCATTTTGTTTAGGACAACAGCATGTGACAAGGAGACAATTTATTAACAGGACAAGTAAATAGTTTTCTTTCTTAGACAGTGTGGTGTGGCATTTATTTGATGTTTTATGAATTCACCACAGTTTGGTAAACCATCTTTCTGGTGATACCAGCACATTGTTGTTTGACCAGTTCAAATAAACTAGACATTTCCTTCATATATTATTAAACTAGTGTAATAATCAACACAGCTTAAGGTTTGATCTCTGGAAATACACACTCAGTTTTGTCAAGGAAGAGACAATAGCCTGCCTAATTACTTGGGAAGATATTGGCAACACCCAAACTGGAGGCACACAGTTCAGGATACTACCTACACAAAGGAGACAAGTTAGGATCTCTACATAGTAAATGAAGAAGGTGAGGATCAAGCAAGTTACAAGAGCATTAGGTCTAGCTAGAATGGCCTCTTAAAAGGACATGTATCTCTCCCTTTTTGCTTATAGCAAACTCCTGAAGTAGGCATTCCTAAAGTTACAAAAAGAAAATACTCTTTACTACTTCTAATATACCAAACTTCAGTTTTCAAAATTAGCATGTTCTGGGGACCCTACCTTAGAGCACTTTAAAAATACTAAATTCCATGCCCAGGAAATTATTTTTTTCACAGTTTTAGCTATTCATATGTGGAACTGGCTTGTTGGCTGATGGCTCAATGTTCTGAAAACATACCAGCATTTGGATTATTTCCTGGCAAAACCCTCATTGTGTCAGACACCTATTCACAGTATACTTAGAACACTTTTTTTTTTTTTTTTCACTTCCTGTTGCTTTCTTCCTCATCATCCATGTTAAATCCATGACCATAGCATGAGAATTCTGGCAGTACTGTCCATACTCTGTTACAGTTTTCTTCCTTTAGTTCTGCGGATCCACAGCACAAAGAGCTCTTGGGGTGCTCTGTCAATGGGGCATCTGAATGCTCCTGATGAAATTTCTCTGGAGGCAGTATGAAAAAACCCTGGTGATAGATGACAGGGGGACAAATGATTTTATAAAACCAAATACTATCCCTTTGAGGGACAGCATCACTACTAGAATATTCACAACCCAGAAATGAGGGGCAGGCTATCAATCAGCTTTAGCAGGTCAGGCTGAAGGACTTTCTGATCCACAAAAGAGCTCAATATCATCATCAGGATGATTTCAACATAGGGTAGAATGTCAGCTAAACATATATTAAAACTAGAATAGTCCTCATATGTGCTTTTAAGTATAGTATTTATAGGACTGTATCCTTGAGGTATCACAAGAAAAAGGGAAGTGATTTTTGGTTTCCACTTTGCATATATGAAGAAGAAATGGAGAAGGAAAAAAAGCATTAGATATTTATTGATCTATTTTTCTGCAGCATTCAGCACAAGGCTGTTACTCTTTAATGTAATTGCATTCAATAGAATAATTGATCAATACTCAGTTGATATGTGCTTTGCAAACACAGACAAATTAGGAAAAACTCTCTACCATAATACCATGAGGTCATGAAACTTGCCACTCACCCAAATGATAATGTTATGATAGCCTATTCTAGTGGTTCAATTTCTCTTCACACAGTCAAACATAATGGTTTGACAACCACATAGAATTGACAGATATCAACACCCTTCTGCAGTGACAGCAGAAGACAGGACAGGTTGTACAAGGGTGTCTTAAATTGCCCTAGATAACCAATGTTTAAGCACCTGAATAGCACTCCTTGTATTACTGTAGTAGAGCTATCAGTAGAAAAGGTTCCTTATAGCTTAAGACAAAGACTATTTGCAAAGAAAAAGTAAAAAAAATTAAGTTCATAAATATTTAGTTGATTACTTTTCTCCTATCTTTGCCCTAACTTTTTCTCTACACTACAAGTTTTTTTTAAATTTAAGAAAGTGTCAATGAGAAAGAGAATATATTCTTTCACTCTCCAGTTTAGAGGCAGGAGAAATTAGGAGAAACTTTGATCTCCTTGTCTAAACCATACTGAAGCATTCCTAACCCCTAGCAATGAAAGTTTTAGCACTGTAAGTGTTTAGTGTTGCAAGAATAAACCAAATACCATACAGGTAGGCCCAAGCTATCATCTTGGTTGTATCTACTGGTCTGATAGACTATGACATGACAATGACCTTCATAATGTTTTTACTCACTTTCATGTTATATTTATCTTCTCTGTAAAGATAATTTCCATTCAGATTAAGCATATGAACAGTGAATTACATGAATATTACTTTACAAAAATAGAAAAATCATATGAACATTTATAGCCTTTAATCTAATGCTACTGAATACCAACAAAGGATGAACAACAGGAGCACAGAAGTCAGAGATTTCCAAATCTCTTTTCCATGATCTGGGTTCCCCCTTACACAGAATTATTGCTCTAGCAAACACAGTCAATGCTGATGTGGTTGCCAGATTCTCAGCTATCCTGTTCAGAGCACAAGTTCAGTCTTTAAAGTACTGTCAGTCCTCACTAGCAGTACTGCTTCTACCCGAAATGCCTCCTAATATGGGATCTTTCTGACCAGCTGTTAAAGATATCTTTCTTTTTCAGAGCCCTTGCTTTACATTTGTGAATTCAGTGCATTGTTGTTCTAGGGACAGTTTTTACAAATCATTTACATCTGCAGAAAGTGCACGCACCAGTGAACTGCATCTACCTAGTCTGGGTGACACAACAAGCCAGCTCTGAAACTTTGCATTTAGCCTGTTCCATGTTCAAACATCCCATTTCTGAATATTCTCCATTTCTTTTAATGTCATCAACATTTTAACACTTCTGGGAAAGCATTGAATTTTGAAGAGATCTACACTGCCTGGCTAATGTTCCACTGTAGTCAAAATCAAATTTAACCAGTCAGTTAGGATGATTTTCTGGAAGCTCTAAGTGATCGTACAAAATACTGGCCTCCTTTTCCTGAATTTTATTTATAGGGGCCATCTGCAGTAAGCATTGCAGGCTTGGTCTCTTTGCCTCCTTGTCAATTCCCCAAAAGGAGATGAGTAACAAGAAAATCATGAAGGGATCCAAAAGTTTCAATTCAGGGAAAATGAGTTAGACAAGATTGTAAAACAGTTCTTTCACCTAGCAAAATATTTCCTCTAGGCCAGAAGATGATGTAGAGGGATGGGCTGTGAGCAATTCTAGATTCTCAATGATGTGTCCTTTGCTGGACACACTGATCAAATATCTAGTCCTACAACATGCAAGTAAAAATGGCTGGCTAGTACAGATAATGCTTCACACCTTTTCCTCCTAGAGACAGTAGAAGCAGCACACACGTTTTGGAAGCAAACTGCCTCAGATTAAAACCATTCTGCTGAATTTATTTCTGAGCAGAATTAAATTAAGACTCTTCTCAGCCCTGAGAAGCCTTTGTTCCTCAAGGAAAATAGTGTTAGATCCTTGTCTGTGCTCCATAGGCTTCGTGAGAGATCTAGGGAGGACGGACACAGTTGCATTTGACAGAAGCAAAACTCACTAGTCAGCAGAGAGGTTGAAATAACAAACTAGGATTTATGCCAGCACACCTGGTCTCTTCTGCTTGCTACAGTCAAGGCAAAGATATAGGTCATCCTGACTTTACTCTACAAACAGCTTGAACCTAGAGTAGGTTTCCTCACAATATCCTGTTCACCAAATCATCTCATTCCACATTACCTTTCTTCAGCAGGGTACTAGCCACCCCACTTGTGTCTATGCATCTTCTAGAGTGAGCAAGAGATGCCTGCTAAGACAAGCTCACAGCTCATATTATCCAGTTAATTATACCCACAAACTCCTGCAGTGACAATTTACCTTATCCAAAATCTCATTGTGGCTAGACAGAATCACAGAATGGTTTGGGTTGGAAGGGACCTTAAAGATCATCTAGTTCCACCACCTTCCACAGGCAGGGACACCTTCCACCAGCCCAGGTTGCTCAGAGCCCCGTCCAATGTGGCCTTGAACACTGCCAGGGAGGGGGCAGCCACAGCTTCTCTGGGCAGCCTGTGCCAGGGCCTCACCACCCTCACAGGGAAGAATTTCTGTTTATATCTAAGATAAATCTACTCTCTTTTGCTTTCCATTTCCCCTTGTCCTATCACTACCTTCCTCAATAAAGAGTGTCCCCCCATCTTCCCTGTAGCCCTCTGTAAGCACTGGAAGGCCACTATAAGGTCTCTCTGGAGCCTTCTCTTCTCCAGGCTGCACAGCCCCAAGTCTCTCAGCCTGTCCTTGTAAGGGAGGTGCTCCAGCCCTCCTGATCATCCTTGTGGCCCTCCTCTGCACTTAATCTAACAGGGCCGTATACTTCTTATGTTGGGGCCCTAGAGCTGGACACAGCACTGCTAGTGGGGTTTCACAAGAGCAGAGGAGAGGAAGAGAATCACTTCCCTCGACCTGCTGGCCACACCTCTTGATGTAGCCCAGGACATGGTTGCCTTTCTGGGCTGCAAGTGTACTTTCAGTTTTCCATCCACTAATACCCCCAAGTCCTTTTCCACAAGGATGCTCTCAATCCACTCATCACCCAGCCTGTATCCATGTTTGGGATTGTCCTGACCCATGTGCAGGACCTTGCACTTGGCCTTCTTGAATTTCATAAGGTTTTCTCCAGCCCACCTCTCCAGCCCATGGAGGTCACTCTGGATGGCATCCTTTCCCTCCAGCATCTCAACTATCACCACTTTGGTGTCATCAGCAAATTTGCTGAGGGTGCACTCAATACCACTGTCCATGTCACTGATAAGTATGTTAAACAATTCTGGTCACAACACCAATCCCTCAGGAACACCACTCATCAATGCTCTCCACTTGGACATTGAGCCATTGATGGCAAGTCTTCGAGTGTGACCATCCAGCCAATTTCTTATCCACTGAGTGGTCCACCCGTAAAATCCATGTGTCTCCAATTTAGAGACAACGATGTCATGAGAGACAGTATGAAATGCTTTGCTCTTGACCAGAAGTCTTACAACAGATCATCAGTCTTGCAATAGGATGCCTTATGAAAAAGAATTATCTCCTAATTAAAATCTAAAGCAAGCAATGAGAGAGACATGGTTGTCTTCTGAAACAGCAATTTGACTGTTATATCTTCTTATGAGCTGCTGCTCACTGCCAGTGTTTTCCTGCTACCCAGTCAAGATCAGCAGAATATTAAGAACTGAAATTTGTATCAGACAACAGATGTTCTCTGACTCAGCTCAAGTTCTGTATGCTCAGCTGGAGGCAACTGGTTAATGCTGAACATTGAACAGTGTTTAATACTTATCGAATGCTTGATGCTTATTCATGAACACATTGTGTTTTGGAAGCTCAGTGTTTTCTTCTTGGGAAACAGTACACAGAATTGCAAATATGTTAGAGGATACTCAAAAAAATGCAAACCACTTTGAACAGGATACCAGTTATACATAAACTCTGTAAAAATAAAATAACAAAGTCAAGAAACACCAAGAGGGAAGACTGTGGCACTGGACTTAAAACTATGTAGCATTTACCAAAATCTGTGGAACGCATCAGAGAGGCTAAATCTGCAAGACTATGTTGAAAATTCTGGTAAGAATTCACATACAGTTCTCGTTTGGTGGCTGCAAAATATGAGTAAAAACGGTGTCATCATTATGACTGTGGGATTGGTTTAAAGTACCACTAAAAAAATAAATGTATTAATACATTCTAGGGTGACCACACATATTCTGAAGCCTTTTATCCTTTTCTTTTTCTATTTAATGAGTGTTGCTCTATACATTTGTTACTTATACCCCTTCAAGACAGAGCAATTTTGCTGTAAAACTGGGAGCTGATTATTCATTTATGTGGGGGTTTTTTTTAAGCTATGTTCATGGGCTTCTTTAGTAAATTTGTTTTGACATGATTCTTCTCACATAGAGATGTTATTGGTAGTATAAAAATAAATGTTTGGACTATGGGCATGGAGCTCCTGTTCATATGAAGATCAGCGTTTTGTGCATTTTGAGGGCAGGGGCCTGTTTAAATCAGGAAAATGGACATGATCACTACCAGAGTCTAGCCATGGAAGTTAACATTTTTCCAATTCACAATCTAAACACCAGATCTAATGTTTGCTACTCAGGTACTGACGATGTGCCATTGAGGACTGTGCCACAATGTGAGCTCATGGTCTCTCAGTCTCTATGTTCCTTCAACAAGTTAAAGAGACTTAACAGATTTAGCCATGGAGATTTTGTCCTGGAGACATGATCTCAAATTACAAATGCTGATCTGCAGGCCCAGTTAAATTACAAACTGATAATACAAGTCCTATATGACAAGAGGAAATACTGAGCCAATAATGAACAAGTCAGAGGAATTTTGTCCTTCAAAATTTTTCACACTCTGCTGCTTGCTCTTTCCAAAGAGCCTCTTAGATGAGAGCAGGGTGTGGGTGTGATGATCTCTGGTGTCACGGCCCCTTCTCACTGCTTTTCTATGACTTGATTCTTCCGAGACCCCCATTTGTCACTTGGCTGAAAAGCAGTCACCACCTCCGAGAGGAAGGTGCTCCTGCATGGGTGGTGGAAGGAGAGACACATGGTAGGGAATGCAAAGGAAAACTGCTTGCATGGCCAGTTAGGCAAGCCTATGAGCAAGCATATTTTAAAGGCAGACAGTAGCATATTGTTCATGTGATGTTGTAAATATTTTTGTGTAGAGGGGAAAGGGTCTTAGCATGGTTTTGTAAAAGGTCTCTTGGGTTGTATCAACTGAAAGCTATACTCTAAAGGAATTAATCATCATTGCCAGAATTAGATATAGGAATAGAATAAGGGTAGTCTGTATTTCCAGAAGAGGGCTATCCACTAGCTGTTGAAAGCAATGCGGGGCATTAGTAGTGTAAAACAACTTCACGTTCAGGTCAGAGAGGATCAATAAGAGTATGTCATACATAACATGACACCACCTTTTGGATTTAACTGAGTGTCCCGATCCAATACTGGGGAAGGTTCTTAAACGATCCCAAGAGAAACATTAAGACAAACAAGGTCAGATGCCATACAACTTTGTGACCTTTATTTCCCATAACAACTGATAACAGAGAGAAGACAGAGAGAAGAAAAATTCAGAATACCTAAGCAAACAAATTAAAGAGATGCAGCAAGATTAGTTACCACCCCCACCAATCCAGCAGTGTCCCATTGGCTTGGTCTTGGTGCAAGTGATGGGGTCTTTGCTCCAAACTCGGCTAAAGTCCCAGCTCCACCCAATGATTTTAAAGAATCAAGAATCATCTCCAAGAGAGGAGTACAGAGTCTTTTTTTTTGTCCCAGTCCCCACAACTTCTCTGAAGAGTCCTCCCATTTCCACAGAGCTCATTTTTGTGTGCCATCCTATGTTCCTCCACGCGCACATGCCCAGGTGTTCACAGTGGTTGTGCCGGGGGATGGGGTTGACTTGCAGTGTCTTCAGCCTCTTCACATCTTCCTCACCCCAATTTCCTCTCCATCCGGTTCGTGCACAGGTGCAGCTTGGTAGGCACTGCCAAGGATGTTGCTGTTCTAGCTTCAGGCAGATGTCGTAGTTTCTTCAGGGACAATTCTTCTCCTTCAGAGTGTACTCCTCCAGGAAACAGGATGTTGAGGCCAGGAAGCAGTAGTGGTGCAGCAGCAATGTGGAGACAAACACAGTCCAACACAGTCTCTTACACTGAGTTCATGTGATTTGCTGTAAAGTGAGTAAGAGATTGTAAAAAGAATTGGAAGTAGGCAAGTGTAGGGAGAGGCGCTCGGAAGATCTCATGATGTAAGGAAGGAATAAGGAAGTAAAGATCTCGCGATGTACGGAAAGGCACATATAAAACAATTGCGCAGTTAATAAATTGAACAAGAAGCAAGCACCATATTGGCGTCTGTGCTTTTGTTCCCGTGAAGGTCATAATCTCCTGCATGGATTAGCTGTGATCTGAGTGCCACACCTCTGTGGATTGGCAGATAGAAAAACACAGCTAATACCTCTACCGCAACAAATGGTGATCTGACTGACATGATCCAGCGAAAGTTGAACCATGAAGGTTGGTAGTGCATGGCAGGAGGTGAAGGAGCTCCATGCAGGGCGGGAGACTCTGCGGTGCGCCATTGAAGCCACAATTAAAGTACTTGAAATATGGGGAAAACAACATAAGACTTCTATGAAGTCGGGGACTTGAAAAGCCATGCTACAAAGATTAGTAAAGCTTGGCATTCTGGCCGAGCCGACAGACTGCGTGAAGCCAGAGCTATGGCCTCAAATAGAAGCTGAATTAGTGGAACAGGCAGTGGTGAAACTCCTCCAGTATATCCTCTCTATGAGGGGGAAAAAATATGATAAATTCACTCTGGAAGGTTTAAGATGGAGCTGAGAAAAGGGACTTATATCTACCTGGGAGTCTATAGGGAAACAGCTTTGAGATTCGATCAGTGATGGAGGAAGGTCAGCAAAAGAAGTGAGCAGCTATAGCACACTCCGGAAACAAATCTGAGAGACTTTAGGGATCGCAGCGGCATCTCATTCTGACAATCCACCTACGATGCCAGCGCCCCCATTGCATTAGGTCAGTAAAAAAATCCATTCACCTCATCAATTGCACAACCAGGACCGCGGCAGGCAGCAGGAGCTAAATCAAAAGCTGTGCGGTCAGAGCTGAGAACACCAGAAATGCATCTGATGCCATCAGGAAGGAGAATGAGGCGGCGTCGGAGGAGTCCGTGGGGTCCAGCAGTGGGTGGGGTGTGGAGTACGGAGTTGGCGGCGGCGGCCCGGGGCCTCCCTGAGACCCCCCCGCTGCAGAGTGACCGCCTGTGGCTGAGTCCGGCACCGTGTGCTTGTCCCAGTCCCCCCCACCCCACCCCCCAACAAAAGCAGCAAGAGGTTTTTTTTCACAGAGGAGGAGCATACTCTGCAGGGAGAGTGCACCTCTGTACCACCTGCCTGACAGAAATATTGTCAAGAGATCATCTACAACCTTACAGGAGTTGTCCATTTTACCAGGGATAGTAGTTGCTGATTAGGAAGGGGAAATAAGAATTATTGCTTGGACTCTTGTACCCCCATGTTCAATAACAAAAGTCAAAAGCTGCTCAGCTTGCTTACATTACTGCGGCTCCCCCTAATACTATTCTGAGAAGCTGCAATGACTCAGGATTTGGAGCAGCAGGCACCCCTTAAATATTTTTGGACTCAGACAGTGACACAAGATTGACTTCTGGTAAAATGTACTCTCATTAAAGCTAAAAAATCTGTTGAGCTGACAGGCATTTTAGATACCAGTGCGGATGTGACCGTAACATCTGCGAGCAGATTGGCTGTTAGCTCCAGTAACTCAGATGCCTTTCAGGGTGGTGGTCATGCTGTAGCAATTCAAAACAAGGGTCTCACTCATGGAAGGGGCCCAGAAAACTGGGTAGCAAATATTCATCCATTTATATTGGAAACCCCTATTACATTTTGGGGTCGTGACTGTATGGCTCAATGGGGAACTCAAATGGGATCAAATTTGTCTTAATCACCACTGCAGCACAACCCACCCTGAAAGCCACCCTGAAACTAACCCAGAAAACAGAATCACCTGTGTGGGTGGGTCAGCGGCCCTTGCCAAGGAAAAAGTCATGCCACCTTAATGATTTACTTCAAGGACAATTAAGTTTCTTATTTTAAAGAAAAGTGGTAAATAGTGACTTTTACATGATCACTGACACAATAATGATATCATGGAGGATAAAAATACTTTACAACTATGAATGTCCTCCCCAACAATGATTACCCGAAACTGGCATCTTGTAGTAATTGATCTAAAGGATTGATTTCTTTTAGCCTTCCCTTGCATCCAAATGATGCACCTAAAATTACTTTTTTTGTTCCCACTATTAATATTAGTGAACCTGCAAAACAATACCACTGCGTTATTTTACCATAAGACATAAAAGTCCCACCAGATCCCCCAAGCTGTTATATATCATTATATAGATGACATCCTTATAGCAGCAGAAACACAGGAGATCATCGAAAAGGCTCTTGCTTTAACCAAGCACTCACTATCTCAAATGGTATTGCAAATACCACTTCAAAAGGTACAGGTATCATCACCAGGAAGTACCTGGGCTGAAGAATTTGTGAACAGACTATTGTCCTGCAACAGCTTAAACTTAAAACTGATGTTAAGACTTTAAAAGATCTACAGAAACTGTTAGGAACTATAAATTTGATACAGCCATTGTGGGCCTAACTAATGATGATCTGCATAGCTTGTTTGATATTTTATGAAGAGATCCTTCACTGACATCACCCAGAGTACTTACAGAAAAAGTGAAACAAGATCTCCACCACATAGCTAACGCCATCTCAAACAGACAAGCATCACAAGTATACTACATTCCCCCACGGGACAAGCCATCATAGAAAGAGCACACCAAACCTTGAAATCGCTTTTGCAAAAACAAAAAGGGGAACAGATCTTGGCTCCAGGGCAGCCATATGCTCTACTGTTTCAGTGGGATGAAAAACACATGCTTTTTTTTCCACCAGAATGCCAGAGCAATACAAAACAGTTTTCTTTATCAAGGCATCACACTAAAACATCATTGCAACTTGCCCTGAATGCCAGAAAGAATCCATCTCTTCCACAGTGGTGTCGACCCTTGGGGACTCACCTCCTCAGAATTATGCCTATCTGATGTCACTCACTCAGCTGCATTTGAAATGTTAAAATATGTACATGTGTCTCTTAATACCTTTTCTGGAGCACTATTTGACTCCTGCCATACAGTGGGGAGTCAAGCACCTGACCAGCATTCCCCACTTGCCGGCCGGTCAGGCCATTGTGGATCATACATCTAGCAAGCTAAAGCATCTATTACAATAACAACAAAGGGGGAAGATGCAAGATATCAATCTACACCTCACAAAAGGCTAAATAAGGCATTATATGTCATGAACCTTTTAAACATTTCCCCTGTCTCACAGGTGCCACCAATATTGTGTCATTTCTCATCACAGATACCAGGTCACAAGAAGTCCAGAGCAAGGCTCAAGTGTTAACAAAAACCTAGGAAGGGGTAACTGGGAAGGACCATTTCCTTTAATAACCTGGGGAAGAGGTTATGCTTGTGTCTCCACACGTCTCAGTCTCCAGTGGTCACCGGCAAGGTGTGTGCAACCACACCTGAGGCGTGAGAGGCAGCCAGCACTCAGGATCCAGCTGTGGTGCTGTGGGTGCCCCTGTGCGGACAGTTTGTGATCTCTTTGACTGATCATTTAAGCAGAATGTCTGGGTAATGTTTGCTACTGCAACAGAACAAACTACACTACAGTTGACAATTCTTTTAAGAGAAAATGCTAACAGTAATTGCAACTCCTTAATGAGATATATAGGCTTACTAGTCACTAGTGAAAGATGTAGTTTAGATGAAATGTAGTTATTAATAACGATGAAATGCTATAAGAATGTGTATATTCAACTTTCTTTGTTAAGCAATATTAAGAATTAAGAGCTCAAGTGTTTAACATTTCTAGAAACTCCCTTGGTTTTCCCCCTGGAGTGCTGGCCAGGCTCTGGGTGGAACCCAACAGGAGGATGGAATCAGATGTTCCTGCTCAAAGAAAATTGCCAGTTATTTTGGCTTGTTGATTTGGAGGCTGGACCTGCTTGCAGCGACGTTGGATGCGTCACCTATGGATGGACACATCACGTAGGATTTCCGGTTTGTGAGGAAGGGCACTCTGAATTCTTGCTGCATCCAGGGTTCCCCAGCAATTGAGGATCTGAATGTTAGTACCCCATTAAGTAAATGTGCTACTCCCTGTTTTCCTTACTGTTTATTTTGTAGTATTTAGTCTTATCCCTTATTTATTGGTACTGAAATTAGCCTACTCTTTTCATCAGTAATTGTAACTAGTGTATTGTTTTAGCCTTCTGTGGAACTATTCTGTGTGCTATCTTTTTGAAGTTTGTCTATCCTTTAATTGATACAGCTCTCAAACAAGTCTTGCAGGTGCCATTGCAAAACCAAGAAAGGGGAGATCTGGGAGGCATCAGCCTTGCACAGCCTCTGACAAAGAGCTAAGCTTTGGTGAAGAACAGGCCTCAGAAGATAGATAAAAAACTGCTGAGTTGTGCCAAGGTGGCAGGAAAAATCAATCAGGACAGCAGGCATTTTGCCTAGGCTTAGCAACTGCTGCCGACCCATCCCAGACCGGTTTGATTGGAGTTAGAGTTGAGAGGCTCTCTTCCCCAAGTAGCTGGGAATAGCATGCGAGATCAGGCCTGGGGATGTATGTAGTTTGCTGGACAAAAAGCCTATCTGACACATGGTTGGTATAATCAGACAGTCTGGCTGGGATGGCAAATCCATGCCTTTGGCCTGGGCTTATTAAAATACCAACAAGGCTGCCTTTGTTACCATAGTCGCTGTTGTAGCAGACCTTATAGGATGCCTACAAAACATGACCCTTCAACACTTTGGAAAGGAACCTGTGTGCAAGTTTTAATCGTTGCCGGGATCAGGGACCACGTGGCCGTTGCCCCTCCCCCACCCGCGCCGGTCAGGCTGGAAGTTAGACACAGACCCCGGCTAAAATAACAAGAAATTTAATACAACAGAGTGATAGAACAATCTGAACAACAACAGTATCAATGGTAACAACAATAAAGAGCAATAACAGTGAAAAGACAAACGATATACAGAGAAATACCGCTAGCTGGTCTACAGAAAGCAAAATTCTCCCCCGAACCCGCCAAGGAGCAAGGAAGAGAGGTTCCGCCCCTGGACCTGATGTCAGCATGGTATGAATAACCCGCCTGGAGATCCCTTCCCCCTCTCTCTCTGCTGAGGAAAACTTTACTCTATCCTGGCTGAACCAGGACAACCTGACACAATATTCATCCCCTAGAAGCAGCAAGTGCAGGATGACATGGTTACGTGTTCGGAAGACTTACAATGTACCATCTTTGACTTTCCAGGCTCCATGACAACTGGAAAGCATCTACAATGGATTACACACTTGAAACACTTCAGCTACAACTTACACTACCTATAGTCATGCGCCCTCTTAACGGCACAACACACTTTACAGATGCCTCATCACAATCACAAACAGCTGCACTCGTATGGAAAGCTGAAGGACTTTGGGAAAGAGGTTGTGGACTCAGACTAATAAATCAGGACAATGGTTGGAAGCCAAAGTGGTCCAGATGGCACTCCAGCAAGAGACAGAGAATCCAATTAATATTGTTACAGACTCCCTATATATTTATAAACTTGTACACAAAATAGTAACAGTAGGATTTGTGCAGACAGAAATGTCAACTTTACTTTATGACGCTCTACAACAACACGTAGAACAGGCCTTTTTCCACATGCGAACAGTCACCAATCCTTACCTGGTCCAATTGTAGAAGGCAATCATAACACTGACCAGGCAGCACGGGGGGTATGGTCACTAGATGCTACAAAGCATTTACATGCCTTTCTACACCTCAGAGCAAAAGCCTTAGCAAAAACATGTCATATTTCTCTGTCACAAGCAAAAAACATAGTGGCACTTAGTCCCTACTGTCAAAAGGGCCCATTGTGGGAAGCAGGTGTCAGTCCAAAGGGTCTCTCTTCCAATCAGATATGGCAAAATGATAAAACAGAACGTGACCTACTAAAACCAAATAAATACCTCATAGTAACCATCGACACCTTTAGCTCTACACTATTAGCCACGATGGCTCGCAAACAAACAGCCAGACACATTATTGTTCATTGGGAGGGCGTCATCACCTTATTAGGGAAGCCACAAGAGATCGAAACAGATAATGGCCCTTGTTTCATCGCTAGACGTACCAAAGAATGGTGTGCATTATGACACATCAAGTTAGTACACGGCCTTCCTTACAACAGTCAAGGGCAAGCAATAGTGGAACGTGCGCATTGCACCCTAAAAGCCAAACTCCAACAGCCTGGGGAGGGGGAAGGTCATAAGGGGACAATACCCATAGACCGGCAACAGACTTTATTGTCCCACACCCTTTATTCATTAAATCATTTTGTTAGAGGTGACGAGTCCACACCCGCCCTGTGGAAACACTTTATGCCAACCCAGGTGACAAAAATTATCCTTTGGTTCAGGTTAAGGAACCGGGAGCAATAGCGTGGGAATCAGGCTGGTCACAGAGTGTTTTGGCATGGGTACGCAGCAGTGGAAAAGGATGGTTTAATCAAATGGATACCTGAATGATGTATAAAACCTGAAATAACCATTTCTTCTTAAAGTTTTTGCAGATTTTCTGTGGCTTTTGGCTACTCGGATCTTCTGCTAGACGAACCATCTCACCCAGACCCAACATATGGGCAAGCACTACTGAGAAGCATGCAGCAGCTGTGGATAATACAAAAAAAAAAAAAAAAAAAAAAAAAAAAAAAAAGCCCCCTTACACATGAAGAAATAGAACAACAAGCACTTCAATTATTACAAATATAGCTATATAGCATGGGGAGGGGGAAGTGTAGGGAGAGGTGCTGCGAAGATCTCACCATGTACAGGAAGAATAGGGAAGTAAAGATCTTGTGATGTACAGAAAGGCATATATAAGGCAATTGAGCTGTTAATAAATTGAACAAGAAGCAAGCACCATATTGGCGTCTGTGCTTTTGTTCCCGTGAAGGTCATAATCTCCTGCATGGATTAGTTGTGATCTGAGCGCCACACCTCTGTGGATTGGCAGATGGAAAAACACAGCTAATACCCCTACCACAACAGTCAAGTCTATATTAAATTCTGTATTAAAGTATGATTCTATAGTGCCTGAAAATACTTCCATAAAAGAGGTTATTCACTCAAAACTTGTACAATGCTCTCAAAGACAACGTTTCTTATTTAATTCATTTTTCAGAGATTCTTGGTACCGCTTCATTTGTCAAAGCAGAGGGAATATACCTTTTCAGTTTATTTTTTACATTTTAGTCTACATTAAACATACAAAATTAATGTTATTTTTTTCACAAAATATCAGCTCTTTTCCATTTGTTTTTCAAAATATAGCCATGGGAATAGCTGAAATCCACTTTTTTTTTTTTTTTACTTTTTTTTTTTAACAGTGGCAATATAGAAAGACAAAATAATTTCATCTTTAAATCTCTTATTAAAGTATTGATGGTTTATGTGAAAGTTTTCTTTGTCTTTTTTTCCACTTACACAGAAGACAAACTTATTTTTTTAACTTTATTAAAACAAATGTTCAAACAGGCATAGGTTTTACTAAACAACATATTAGGAAAAAATATCTAGAAGTTCCTTAAGTATTTTGTACAAATACTAATATTTTAGCCTTTAGCAATGACCATAGTGAGATAAGTATCTTTATACCATATGACAAGTCAAGCTTAGCCAATGATTAAATAGGTATATTCCTCTGTATCATGTCTTTCAACTGCCCCACTCTTTTCCTTTTAGATAAGGTTGCTCATTATTTTGTCCTTGGCAGAATTTCTGGGCAATTTCTGTATTGTTCAAATTCAACAACATAAATCCAGAAAACTTCACAAAGAATTATGAGAAAACACATCATGTGTGTCAAATATATAGGACATTACCAAAACTACTTAATTCATCATTATCAAATGTTGACAAACTATGACACCAGCATTGATTTGCCATGCAAAACTCAGATTTAAAATCTGAAGATAAATTCTTTATGCTCATATTTGCTGGTCCTGCATTTATAATATCATTCTAATTATTTTTATTTAAAAAAAAAAACCACATAGTTTTTATTTTATTTTTATTTTCTTGTTTGTTACTGGTTTGCCTCAACATCAGCAGTAATATCAGCAGTTTTAAGAACTGAGGTGTGAATTATTTGCCTTTTCATATGTAACAGAAACTGCAGAAGGATGGGATACACTTTAATGACTTTAAAGTTTCACATTAATTTAGTTTCACCAGGAAACTTAACACGCTTGAATAAAAATATTATTACAAAAATGTTTGTAAAATGGAGAAATGTTCAGTGATTTCTTACAGAAAATATGACAGAAAGAAAAATCAACTAATTGCCTCAGTCTGATCAATATTTCATATTAGTCAATTATTTACAGCATGTCTTAGTTTTGGCTCTGATCACTTAATTAATATGGTTTTAAAATTTTGTTAAATGTGATTTGTGGTGAATTACATAATGAACCTTGTCCATTTCTGTTCATGCCAAGCTACTAAAGAAAGCCAAAGCTGCACCAGGATAGCGTACAAGCATGACCCCATTGATTAAATCTTAGAAATGTGCTGTCTCAGTACATCTGGAAACTGTGATGAATACTTTTTCTCTGGTGTTGAACATTTAATGAAATGTAAAGAAACCTGCCTTAGGAAAATCACACATGGATTAATTACAAAACTAGCTCTTACTGCCTCTCAAGACTGAGTGCATATACTAGCAGAACTCTTGCAGAAGGCACAATAATAGCATTGCTATAGCTATGATGTTCTAAAATATATAAATGAGACCAAAAAATATTTAAAAAGCTGTTTTTTTCATGTAGAACATGCCTACAGGTATTTGCATTTCCTCTATCCCAGGACTGAATCAAACTCAGCTGATTCAGTCTTTCACTTTGGCATATGCTAAATCTGGAGGATGAAAACTCAATTTGCATTTGGCATTCTTTCACTTCAGTAGGAAATACCATGTTTTCTTTAAGTATACATAAACTTATCTGATTCTAGATCCTGAATGAGGCTTGCATTGATTAACGTGAAACTAAATCAGTAATTACATACAGCCCATGCTACGTAGCTGTTTTCTAGTAGTATGATCCATAAAAAAAATAAAAAAGGAAGAAAATAAAGAATAAAAAAAAAGGTATAATTTGTTTTTGACGTGATTTATGTAGGATTAGAATCATAGAATCATCTAGGTTGGAAAAGACCTTGAAGATCACCTAGTCCAACCATTAATCCAACACTGACCATTTTCAACTACACCACATCCTTCAAGCACTATGTCGACTCTAGCCTTAAACCCCTCCAGGGATGGGGACTCTACCACCTCCCTGGGCAGCCCATTCCAATGCCCAACAAGCCATTCTGTAAAGAAATGCTTCCTAATATTCAGTCTAAACCTTCCCTGGCACAACTTAAGGCCATTCCCTCTTGTCCTATCACTTACTATTTGGTTAAAGAGACTCATCCCCAGCTCTCTGCGACCTCCTTTCAGGGAGCTGTAGAGGACGATGAGGTCTCCCCTCAGCCTCCTCTTCTCCAGACTAAACACCCCCAGTTCCCTCAGCCGCTCCCCAGCAGACCTGTACTCCAGACCCTGCACCAGCTCCGTTGCCCTTCTCTGGACACACTCGAGTCACTCAATGTCCTTTTTGGAGTGAGGGGCCCAAAACTGAACCCAGTCATCGAGGTGCGGCCTCACCAGTGCGGAGTACAGGGGTCAGATCCCTTCCCTGTCCCTGCTGGCCACGCTATTGCTGACACAAGCCAGGATGCCATTGGCCTTCTTGGCCCCCTGGGCACACTGCTGGCTCCTGTTCAGCCGGCTGTCAATCACCCCCCAGGTCCCTCTCTGACTGGCAGCTCTCCAGCCACTCCTCCCCAAGCCTGTAGCGCTGCTGGGGGTTGTTGTGGCCCAAGTGCAGCCCCCAGCATTTGGCCAGGTCTCTTTGTAGAGCCTCCCTACCCTCAACTAACTCAGTTAGTTACACTGAAATATTGTGTAAACAGAATTCAGTGATTTATTACACAGTGATCTTACACTACTGCTGAAGTAAAAGTGTCAGGTGCCTTCAAGATTCATGAGAACCCATGTTTCTGATCACTCAAGAAATAGGAAATAAAGAAATTGTATGGTTGAGATCCAGTGCTGAAGCTGAGAAGGACCGTGTAATTAAATATTACATGTAGAACTGGTATGATGTAATAAGTTCTTTGCAGACATATTTTCTGCTTCAGGGTAACTGGTCTTGAAATTGACAAGCATGAGTTAGAAATAGAAACCGCAGCATCTGTGGATCTTCAGGTGCTAACAGACACCAGTCCTCTAGATCACTTTTGTTCGCTGCTACTTGCATGTATATAAGAATAACCTAGATGATGATTATTAAACAGCTGACATTGCTCGTTTGCCATTATTAGGTATGTCTTAGATGTAAATTGAAAGATAGGGCTAATTCTAACTTTTTTTTTTCTTTACAGATTACTCTAAAAGGGGAAAGAAAAAGTTCTAATTAAACTTTTAAAAATGTCTTTGTTGGAGAGCTATTAATATTCAGAAATTTGATATGTATTTCTTTTCTTCACTGTGTCTCAAACTGGTGGTTAGAACACTATTTGTCACCCTTTGCTATTTGTTCATCAGCTTCTATGAAGTGACTGTAATGCCATCGATGCATTTCTTAATGAACAGTTGTCATGTCACCATAGAGACAGGCAGAAGTACCTTTTATTTCTGGTTGCTAGAGGAAGACCAGAACATGACTGAACATTTAGAGAGTGAATAACAAAGAATGTTCTGATGACTAAAAACCTGCAGGTGCTCAGCTGGCCTTAGTGCCACTTGAATCACTGGGAAAACACTGTTCTATAATCACAAAAATAGAGGATAAGTTAGGTTGAAAGGTATCCCTAAAGGTCATCTTGTCCAACATCATCACCCAAAGCAGAGCTGACATAAAAATTAAGTCCAGCTTCAAAGTTACATCATGCTGTACAAGATCATATTCAGTGAAGTTCTAAATAAAACCATGGGTAGAGTTTCAATTCAATGGGCTAAAAGCAGTAGCTTTGGGTAGATAAGAAAAAAATGTCTATTGGTGCCAGATTGTTGAGAGAAAGCTAAAGTTACTCGAAACATGGAATTTTCCTGCAATTATCAGTACTGCTGATCTCTACATAATATTTGCTATATGTATGTGCATCGTGTTTTCAGCAGGAAGTTTACCATATTTATGCACAATTTGTAGGTATTGATTGCTGGAAAGTGCAATAATCTATCATCATAAAATCTTGCCCGGCTCTTGCACACATCACTTAACATTTAGTATTGTGCACAATAGTTCTGAAATGGTATAAGAGAATAAACCTAAAAAATCTCATAATTGAATGATTAAAAAAAAAAAAAAAA
>NW_020799144.1:8830180-8834605 GCF_003259725.1 Athene cunicularia | reverse complement strand
AACATAAATCCAGAAAACTTCACAAAGAATTATGAGAAAACACATCATGTGTGTCAAATATATAGGACATTACCAAAACTACTTAATTCATCATTATCAAATGTTGACAAACTATGACACCAGCATTGATTTGCCATGCAAAACTCAGATTTAAAATCTGAAGATAAATTCTTTATGCTCATATTTGCTGGTCCTGCATTTATAATATCATTCTAATTATTTTTATTAAAAAAAAAAAAAACACATAGTTTTTATTTTATTTTTATTTTCTTGTTTGTTACTGGTTTGCCTCAACATCAGCAGTAATATCAGCAGTTTTAAGAACTGAGGTGTGAATTATTTGCCTTTTCATATGTAACAGAAACTGCAGAAGGATGGGATACACTTTAATGATTTTAAAGTTTCACATTAATTTAGTTTCACCAGGAAACTTAACACGCTTGAATAAAAATATTATTACAAAAATGTTTGTAAAATGGAGAAATGTTCAGTGATTTCTTACAGAAAATATGACAGAAAGAAAAATCAACTAATTGCCTCAGTCTGATCAATATTTCATATTAGTCAATTATTTACAGCATGTCTTAGTTTTGGCTCTGATCACTTAATTAATATGGTTTTAAAATTTTGTTAAATGTGATTTGTGGTGAATTACATAATGAACCTTGTCCATTTCTGTTCATGCCAAGCTACTAAAGAAAGCCAAAGCTGCACCAGGATAGCGTACAAGCATGACCCCATTGATTAAATCTTAGAAATGTGCTGTCTCAGTACATCTGGAAACTGTGATGAATACTTTTTCTCTGGTGTTGAACATTTAATGAAATGTAAAGAAACCTGCCTTAGGAAAATCACACATGGATTAATTACAAAACTAGCTCTTACTGCCTCTCAAGACTGAGTGCATATACTAGCAGAACTCTTGCAGAAGGCACAATAATAGCATTGCTATAGCTATGATGTTCTAAAATATATAAATGAGACCAAAAAATATTTAAAAAGCTGTTTTTTTCATGTAGAACATGCCTACAGGTATTTGCATTTCCTCTATCCCAGGACTGAATCAAACTCAGCTGATTCAGTCTTTCACTTCAGTAGGAAATACCATGTTTTCTTTAAGTATACATAAACTTATCTGATTCTAGATCCTGAATGAGGCTTGCATTGATTAACGTGAAACTAAATCAGTAATTACATACAGCCCATGCTACGTAGGTGTTTTCTAGTAGTATGATCCATAAAAAAAATAAAAAAGGAATTTACATTTATTTTAATGTCGGAAGATTTTTTTAAACATAAGATCAATGGCAGAGCCATGAATTTCCGTCACTGTAAATGCCTTAGAGAAATCTTCAGTACAATCCATACATACAGTTGCTACTCTACCATAATAAGAGAGGATTTTAACAAGAAACAGGAATATATTTTTACAATTTAAACAGTGACTCTGACTCTCTGAATGGCACAGTGGCCATCTATTTACTATCTCTCAAGCCATCTATGTGGCATCTTTCTTAATATCATTTACTGTATTGAATCTCAAACACATATGAAAAAAGATGGTGATGCAAGAGACTGTATACTATATTGCGCATGAAGAATCATGCTTTTGTTTCCTAATAACTAAAAAAAATATATTGTTTAATGCATAATTTGAATATCTCAAGCTCTATTACAACATTTATCAAGGTTTTTATCACAGTAGCATATGTAGACTCTAGGACAAGAGTCCTGGACAAGTCCAGGAGTGGAACATGGCTATGACATATGTAGTGGACTTCTCTAATGAAGTTCACTAACATATGCCTAAGTGAAATACAGCTAATAATTTTTAAGCTTTTCAATAATTTAATAATATCTGTTTACACTATTTCTTCCTCACTGTTCGCATCCATATTAAGAGGTCATTTAAGCTGTAGAAATTTCATGACAAATTAATCTGGCCTTGTTTTTCCTAGAGAGAATGAATAATGACTGATTGACTGGTAGTTCCCCTCAAAACCTTAACCCATACTGACCCTGGCAGATTTCCTGCAGTGTGATTATCATCATTAATGTATCCAGCCATATTTACGGATTCTAGACGGAAGAGGAATTCAGGTTTCATGGAATTACCGGGCACTCTTAAGTGCAAGACAATGCTTAAGTGTTCAAACAGAAGCAAGAGAACTGATTAGAAATCAGAAATTCAGGGGTTTAAACTGCTGTTTAAGGTCATTTTAAAAGGTGCAGGAAGTATATATGCTTATCAGATTAAGAGTTTTTTCATCATTGCAGTTTCAGGAATGCCATTTTTATTTAACTTTCAGGTGAACCTGAGATTCCTCAGTCATCAAACAGCTGTTACAGAAGAGATAAGCTTGGCTTTGCCCAACAGGTCTGCATATCTGGTGTTTCACTGACCTGGTGACCTGCTAAATCACATACAGATTTCAGCTGCTTCTTATCTCTGAGTGAGATGGATTCAGGAGATTTTTCAGACAGAAACAGTAAAATAATTCCTTATCTTTCACAGCTATGAGGTGGTCAAGGAACATAAGTGGCACAGTCAAAGAGGCAGAAAGTCTCAGTGGACAATTAGACAATGCTGTGAGGGCATAACCCATAGTCTTAACTCAGATTTTTAACACCCAGCAGCTCTACCATTCATAGCTGAATATAAGAAAAGGCAATATTTGTAGGGAGCAAATTTTTTTTTGTCAAACGTTGTGCTGTTTGGAAAGCATGTCATTCATTTAACTTATTCCAATACTCATTGTACTACCTAGCCAGTTTGTAAAGTGTTATACACCAAAGCCTTAATTTCTTCTTGCTTCTGAGAGTAAAGTCAGGACTCTTGTGGTTTGATTCACAAAATAAGACTTGAAAGTAGGAGGGCACTTTTTATATTTCCAAAGCCCTTTCACAATGGTTCAATCAGATTTATTAATCATAGTGTTAACAACTACAGTATTTTCTGATTCCAGCGTGTATTGTTTAGAATACACACCCTGTGCACCAATTATGTACTCTTAAACTTTTTAAATTCTTTGGATATATGCAATCATGAATATATAGTCTTGGTAAGATGGTTGAAACACCTTGTATGATGAAGTACTTGGCAAACTGAAATAAGCTCTCTACTCCACTGTCATGGTTAATCCCAGTTGGCAATTAAGCACCATGCAGCTGCTTGCTTAGTCTTCCCCTCCCAGTGGGATGAGGTGGAGAATGGGAAAGAAAATTAAACTCCTGGGTTAAGATAAGAAAAGTTTAATGACTAAAATATTATAATAGTAACAATAATAACAATAATAATATAATTATAATACATAACATATATAATATATGTTATGTATCATATATTTTGTTATGTACAGTTATTAATTGTAATAACATTAAATATATAATATATATTATATATTATTTTATACATTATTTATTATTCTGTGTTGTGATGATGATGATGATGGTTGTGATGATGAAAAAGAGTATAGAAAAAAGAGAGAGATAAATAAAACTCAAGAAAAGACAAGTGATGCACAATGCAATTGCTCACAATCCACTGACAAATGAACCCCCACTCTCCTGCCAACTCCCCCCTGTTTCTATACTAACCATGACATCCTATGGTGTGGAATATCCCTTTGGCTAAATCAGATCAGCTGTCCTGGCCAAGTTCTCTCCCAGCTTCTTCTGGACCTCCTGGCTTGCAAAGCACAGGAATCTGAAAAAAAAAACTTACATTAGGATAATGTTTAGCAATAACTAAGACATCTGTCTGTTATCAACATTATTCTCACACTAAATCCAAAACACAGCACTGTACCAGCTACTAGGAAGAAAACTATCTCAGCTGAAACGAGGACATTCACTATTCAAAGTTACTTTGAGACTTCTACGCATATTTTTCACATGCACTGAAGACACCATCTGAGGCTTATTCCGTTCTTAGTGTGGGGCTTTTTGGGTTTCCATTAAATTTTTCACACTTTGACAATGTGCTCTAAGTCTGTTGTATGCCTTTCATAAGAGAAAGCCAAGCTAGAAAAGATTTATAGAGGGTATCTTAATCAGAAGAACCTGACAGACTTGATACAGTCTCTTCATGATTCTAGACATGAACTCAGTGCAAAAAACACTGAGCCTACAATGGCAAATTGACTTTGACTGAAATCAGTGATGCACTAACAAAAGAGAGGAGTCTTTCAGAGAGACAGAGACGTTACTGAATCCATATGGAAGACACTTAGGGAGACAATTTCCTTTAATGGGGAAAGAGAAGGTTGTTTACTGCTCATGTAAGCTGAGGGCACTGAGGGTTATTCCACATAGTGTACTAGGAGTAAAGGCAGGCTTTGAAATCAGGGGAAGAGAGAAATTTTGCATTACTGCAGACTAGAACAAGTTTCCTAGACAGGAAGAAGGGCTGTCTCTTATACACAT
>NW_020799144.1:8801076-8830130 GCF_003259725.1 Athene cunicularia | reverse complement strand
AGAAAGAAAGAAAGAAAGAAAGAAAGAAAGAAAGAAAGAAAGAAAGAAAGAAAGAAAGAAAGAAAGAAAGAAAGAAAGAAACTCTTTGGCAAGAGGGAGGAAAGCAGATATGATTAAAAAATAAAAAGAGAAGGGAAGAAGGGAGGAAAAGCTGTGAAGAAATGGTGATCACCTCCAATGTTTTAGCAAAAAACCCCATGATTTCCTAGGAATGCATGAACATGGGACAGTCACTGCTGTCCTGAGTTTACTCACAAAGGGAGTCCAGGAGCTAATACTAAAGTATGCTTCAGCGAGACCTCTCAGTCCCTTCCAGGATATCAGTCTGTGATGTCCAACCAGACATGAGCAAACTGTTTCTTTCCAACAAGTTGCATTATTTGCTTTGTATTTATGCATGAAAACAAAATTCCCACAGTGGAGAATTTTGGAAAACTTCTCTTTGTGCTTTACTGAAAGGTCAACACAATAATGGAAAAGTCAATCTGATTTCTACTGCTGAGAGGTTTGTATCCACGAGGTTTGTATGTTTGAAGCTGCCTAGAACCAAGTTAACTCCGAGATTCTTAATCACTTTGCATAAAACAATATCTACTGCCAGGTGAAAAGTTTGAATTGGATTAAAACTGTGGTCAGCATCTTAGAGGAAAACATATTTCGAAGGCTATGTGAAACAATTTGCTCCAAAACCTACTTGCTAATGCAAAAAATATGTTTCCTTTAGCAACAAGCATTGTCTTGTCAAAGACTTGCTCTCCTAGAACATACACATTATGGATTATTTATCCCATTATCTCTATGTAAAACAGTGCTAACAAAAAGCATTCATTACTGCTCAGTCTGTATATTTGCATATAGTTTTTTCCTTTTGAATATGTGAACAATAACACCCTTAATGGAGGGTGGTGTGAGCTTTTATTATGGCAGTTAAGCTGGCATGTCTAAATAGAAATGAAAAATGCTAAAAATCTCTCCAAAGCACTAATGAATATTTTCCAGAACTTCTACAAAGACTATATTTTTTTTTGGTAGTAACCCCATAAAATAACAGATTTAATTAGTATTCTGTTACTCTTTCTAGTCATGTGAAAGCATTTCACATTATTACTTTATCTGAAAGTTAATTTCACATTAGAGGTAAACAGTGGTTTTACATTACTAACAGTAACTAATTGATGTTGATGTTCAGCCAAATTATTTTGTAGACTTGAAAATTAAATATATTCATTCACTATGGTTTTTCCACTATACGAGGGAAGCCCCATTATTAAATCCCTAAAGATAATTTTTCCTCAGTAAAGCAGGCATCTGGCTAGGAACCTTGACAGACTGTCTGTGGAGCTGTTCAGAGAAAGAAGGCTTGATTTCATTTCCTTGTGACTGAGGTGTGATGTGGGCCAGCAACCCTGCATGCTGATTAGCTCTTTTGCACCGCTGCACAAATACAAGAGCAGGGTGGCACGACTGCAGCCTCTCTGTCCTCACACTTTGTGGTCTCATCTGGCTCCCACACAACAGTTAAAGCATTTCTAGAAACTGATAACTGAGTTTATAGTTCTACATTTGCTGTGGCTTAATCTTCAGATCACTCTATATAGATATCGTGATAAAAGTTTCACATGCTACTTGTTTAGATGTTATTGGAATGGTTAAAAAGGGGTAGTGATCCTATAGATGGGGAAAAAGAAAGTCCATGTTTGTCTGATACAAGAACCTGGAGGTGGTTAATACAATCTCCAGAAATTTTCAGATTTTTCAACAACTACACAAATTGCTTTGGGACAAAATACAGGTTTGGGACGCACGTGCACCGAAAAGGAACTTCTGAGGGAATGGTTGCTGAAAGCTACAAATAAAACTGGTTTGTATTCATGACTGAAGAACTTCCTAGCAATAATTAATAGGAAATTTCTGCTGTGCAGCCTTTCCTAGATAAAAAAAAGAAAATCAATAGGTATATAGCACATTCCTTCTGTGAATGCAAACCAAATTCTTCTGAAGAGCTGAGACACCTAGTCTCCCTTCTCTAGCAGAAAACTTGCCAGAGCACAAAAATCAGTATTTGCAGTAAGAGAAAATCCTGACTTTTTAAATTGTATGTTTCTTCCAGTCATAGAGGACTGACTTAGAGCGGTTGGAAAACAAACACTGCTCAGGGGAGGAAAACCCTGGGGCCACGGTGAGGATGCAGCAGGGCCGGGCAGCTCCGGGGGAGCCGGAGCTGCGGCAGCATCATGCTGGCGGAGCCGTGTTCTCACGGGCAGGGCGCACTGAGGAGGCAGGGCAGGCAGGGCAGGCCAAGAGACCAGGGGCCACCAAAGCCCACGGCGGTGAGGCAGCTCATGCCAAAACTTCATGTCCAGGGAGCGGCCGGGGTCAGACGCATGCGGTCAGGCAGGCACGGGCATGGCTGCCCCGGAGCTCAGGGGAGGAACCGCTGCTTGAACCTTGGCACAGCTCCCTGCAAGGGTGGACCCGCCCCTGCCCCTCACACCTCTTCATCACACCTTAGCCGTGCTCCCAGCCGCCAGGCCGAGGTTTCTCAGCTGCCCCGTGTCCAAGCTGGCCTTGAGCAGCTGCTCCTCTGGGGAAGGGCTGTGCTGAGGAGCCTCGCCTCGGCTCTGGGAGTGGGGCCCTCGAGGAGATCATGTACAGTCAAGAGCAAAGCAGAAAAGATATTCTCAAATCAAATAACTAGGACGTTTGTTTCTATAGTCACCGTATCAGTACATTTGTTTATTGGCATGACTTTTCCCCCCAGCTTTTAAGAAACTAAAAAGTACTCAGTGTCAGCCAGCTCTAAACACCGAAGAGTGAGAAGAGCATTAAATTTGAAGGACTTATGTGACTGCCTTCTTTGGGTCAGAGAACCTGCTTTTCATTATTTCTGTATGATGGAAACCAAAGCAAAATGTATTTTATTGAGGGAAAGAACATATTTGTTCATTAAAATCTCCACCTTTTTCAAACAATTCTGCAGGGAATCTGTATGACAAAGGCAAATACATCTGGTAACGGTTTCACATTTCAAACAGAGGTAAGAGGCAAAGAATCAACGCCAGCCTTGTACAAAGTGGGAAGATAAAGAAAAACCGCAGCAGGAAATCACTGTTGCCCAGTGTGACTAGTCAGAAGTGGAAGATGTTTATAGCTCACAGACAGCACTAAAGAGAAGTTATCTGCTTCTTCATCAAGTCTTCAGGGGAAAAGCACTTCTCAAAGCAGCCTTGCTTTTCTACTTCAACAAAAGCATCCATCCCACCAGGAGTTATCACTACATCCGCCTCCACAACATGCAAAGGGCCTGTTACTGCTGCACCCAAGTTTCTAGCAGGAGTGAATGCATTTATTTGTGCACTGTTCACAGGAAAACCCATAAGAACCAGAGCCCTGATGATAAATGGATCATGTAAAGATCTACTGCACAGTTTCCAATGAAGACCATCCTGTGATGACCCGTCGGCTTACACATTAATCACCATTTCTCCACTTTAGAATATGTGAAATATGCAAGTATGAAAAAGAGCAATAGTGTTCATCTGAGGATCTCCAAGCAATTACGAGAGGATTTACAAACACCTTAAGAAAACTTCTTTGTGCTGAATGCTGTGTAATGCCAATGAATTTACATTTCTTAATCTAACTGTTGAAAATTGAGAAGTTCATGTCCACAAGCCACAGACTGAAAATCACTAAGTCGGAAAACCTCAATCTGTTCACATTTACTATGTACTTTGTTTACATGTTAATAGTAGGTAATGTGGTTATGCAAGTCTTTGCAATTCAGATTTTACCAATGTCTTCAAACCACCCTTCGTTCAAGCAAAGCAGTTCATTCATCTTCAGAGCATGCTCTGCTTCTAACAGACAGGAGACTGGACTCAGACCTGAGCTTCTGCAGCTTTCAGCATCAACAGAAAAGGACTTTCAGGGGTATACTTTAACCACTCCATAACACAGAAAGCTGAATTCTGGTTTGTGTCTTGGTCCATCATTCCTGAAGAGATTTCCTTTTGTTTATTGCTACTTCACAAATTTTCAAGATTGTCCCCACAGCCTTAAGTGTTGGTACAGTTCCACTGAGATAATCCAAGCACAAAGGAAGAAATTAAAACCAGTTTGTTGTCCAAGTCTTGCTTGTGTGTAGTAAGAACAGCATCTGTACCAGTCAAATCTCCATGACAAAAAAAAGGAAAAGAACACTGTCCCAAAAATATTCCCATTAGAATGAAAAGAAGGCAGGAAAAACAATTATTGAAGGAAAACATTAATCTCTTATTGTCTTTTTTAAGATTTTCACTATGATGTTCCAAATTAACTGCTGACAGAAGCATCTAAACAAGACATCTGAAGAATAAAATATAATAGAGAATTCAGATACGCTACAAAAGTTTAGGTTCTGTGTCTTAAATTCACATGATGTAGTTTTATTAGATTGCACCATGGCTAGATAACCACTACTATTTTTATTCTATTAACATAAATTAACAAAAGCATATGTCAGAAAATTTACCTGCAAGTGGTACTGACTTTAGATTCTGATTTGAGGTTCATAAATGTGAGCTGAAATGCCTGAAATGCCTATTGCACTGGTGATACCTATTACAACTGGTAGGAAATTTAGTAGCTGTTAATCATGATAAATTGAAAAGCATAAATCTGGGAAACTTTTTATTTAATATAAATTTGTTTCTCCTTCAAGATAAGGAGAACCCTTGAATTAAGAAAGTCTGAACTTCCTTCAATACCAAGTCTAAAGCATACCCAAGGAGTTCTTTAGTGTAGCAGTTCATGAGGAAATACTATACACATTTGGGACCAAGATCCATGGGAAGTGTGTTCTTAAGTGTCTGTAAACCTCTTAAGAGAGGGAAATAACAGGGTACAGAAAAAGTAAGAGAAAGGCAAAATGGGTCTTCTTTTCCCATTTTCTTGAATCTTATCACAATGTATTCACCTGTATTCAGCTGCAGATGTGGGTTGTCATACACAACATGGAAGAGACTTATTCAACATAATGTATAACAATATTCCTAGTATTTGTAGTAACTGAAAATTCAGAATCTAAATTACACAAAACTAATTCTAAGACTGTGCACAGATTTGGCATTTTCTTTCATCCTAATATTAATATCAGGATTAAATATTAATATTAATTGTAATAATAATATAAAATAACAGCAATAGTATTAATTTCTTATACTTATCTATTTATCTGCAAAAGATTAAATACTTTAAATATATATATATAGAGAGAGAGAGAGAGAGAGAGACAACCGCTAAATTACTACTCAAGGAGATGTAAGGTATCCACATTATTTCAAACTAGTTGGTTCTCATCCAAAATCCCAGAATCATTTGATAAATTTAAAATGTCAGCACAGTTTTTGCTTGGTGTTGAGACGTTTTGGGGTTTTGTTTGGGATTTTTTAAGATGATGTGCTTATTTTGACACAGGACATGAATTCACCAAACTATTTTTATCTGGAGAGACTAGTCAGTCCAAATTTTTGTCATCTGGATTTACTATATTAACCTCTCCACTCTTCTAAACTTATGAAGTCAAATAGTACTGCTCACAACTACACATAATGCTGTCCCAATATTCTCCGATGGCAACACTAAGGAACAATGATGTTTTCAAACAGCCTTCATGACTAATTAAATTAACTTCAGCTAATGATTTTTAAAGTACTCTAAAAAATTAAATACCCACAACTCATTAAATACTCAATCCCAAATAAAAAACAGTACTCATTCTTATAGTAGCAGATACTGGTGAATGAGCTTTGTCCTTTATCCACTGAAGTAAAAAAATAACATTTGAAAAGATCAGGATACATTTGTGTCTGAGAGTCAATTGAAAAGGAGTTTTGTGTTGTGCTGTTCATATCGCAAATTTTCTTTCTCCTGCCTTGAATTATAAGGAAAAAATTACTTGACAAAGCAATGAAAAATTATGTAATAACATGGAAAATTTAAACTGAAAATTAACTAATGTTTAGGACAGGATGGTTTCAAAGACAGAATATTTTCAGAAATACATATTTTGTTTTATTTGATAATTGCTGCATGAAGTACTTTGATAATTCAGATGTCAGAGGAGAATTATTCAAGTGAAAGCAAAAGCAGAAGGAAAGAGTGAATAAGCATCAAACACATCAAATGGCACATATAGTTAGGTCACCCAAAAGATGGAACACTAACTAAAATAAAGGTACTACACAGAAAAAAAATAATTATTTTAAGGGACTTTGCAGCAATTACAAAACCTTTTTATCTCTCTCAAAAATTATTTTGCATTGTCCCATGTGTCATATGAATCTCAGAGTAGTTCACTGTCTTGATGTTATTAAAATCGATATTTTTTGTGCAGTGTCACACATGAGGTCTCTGCAGCTAATGCTGCAGTATGCCAAGGTGGGGTTTGAAGGGGGTCTCAGATTAAGCCTTTGTGTGTCAGAAGACTCAGCCCTTTACAAATGGTAGAGGGACACAACAGCCATCCAAGTCTTGGTCTGCAATGGGCCCTGAGGGTGGGCTGAAAGTGATAGCAGCCTCACAACCCTGTGGAGATGTGCTCCAGTCCATGAGATAAGTCAGGAGTGAGCCAACTGCACTGCATCAGGGTGAGGACTGGGAGATTAACTGGGTGTTTGCATAGACAAGTGTCTGAGCCTCAAACTGTAGAAAATGAGGCAAAGTGAGAGCCTGAATTCAGTTGAGCAATGAACAAAGACTTTTGAGACTTCCAAGGCACCAGGGGCTGGAAATCTGTGACAAACAGAAGGAAAGTTTCTTCTCTGCCTGCGGATCTGCATCTGTGGCACAGGTGGAGTGTCCTGAGAGTAGGTGAGGAGCAAACCCTGTAGGGGTACTGTCAGACCCAGTTGAGCCAGAATGAAATCTCTGCACTGACTGGAAACAGGGAGTGATGGAAGCTGGATACTCCCTCTTGGAAGAGACAGAAGTACCCATCTTCCAAAAAAAAAAAACAATAAAAAAATTCCTGTCTTGTGAGGTTTAATGCACATTATGTGATCAAATCCAGGACATTGGAGAGAGATTTCATCGGATGATGTGGACCTTGAATTTCAGCCCCAGTACCAGGGTTTCTGTGCCAGAGCTAGCAACATACATCCCCATGAAAAGCACACTGCTTACACCAAGCAGCCTGGCACCCCTCAAAAAGGCTTCTTTGTGACTGTATTAGTAGGAAGGAGTGGGGGGAAACCAAGGTGGAAAGCTGGCTGAGTGAGTCAGGACTCAGAGGAGGTGAGACGTGGCAAGTGTGTGCAGAGAGACAGAGCCTGACTCTCCCTGAGAGATGGCTCACAGGACTGAGTATTGCAGTAGATGAAGGCAGACTTTGCAACAAGGGCAAGTGGGAAAGCAAAGAGGAGATCCTGTGCTCTCCCCAGTAAAGTGGCTTCATGGCACAGAGCTTTGTCTTGCCCACAGGGGAGATTCAGGTGGTAGGCATTAGCTACATCTCAGCGGAGTCCCACATACCAATGTTGAGAAGCATCTGCTACAGACTGCCTACTGAAGCAGTTGAAGAGGACAAAGACTTCTTCCAAGAATTATAGCAAAACTGATGATGGCAGTGCTATAATCTGGGCCTAGTCTGAGGGAAGCTGGAAGGCTGACTTGCATGTGGCTCCAGAAATCTAGCAGATTTCTAGAGGGTCCTGAAGGCAGCCTTTGGACATGATGGATCAACAAGCCAATTAGGGGAGATGTTCTGCTGGACTGCTCTCTTGTGGAGAAGGAAGGGGATCTCATTTTTGTGGCAAAAGTGAAGGCAGACATGACTGTATGACCATGAGATGGAAAAAATTTCAAAGCCTGAGAGAAGAGAGCACAACCAAGAGTACACCAGATGCCCTGGATGTCAGGAGAGACTGTTTTGCTTGTGGAGGCATCTAGGAAGGATGCCAGGGAAGAATGCCCCTGAGGTCAAAGGAGCGGAGCAGTGATGATTGGGGTAACATCCTCCATGCACCAGTGACGGTTCTTCTCATGAGCAGGCAACCAAGGAAGCCTCATCGCAGGCTAGCAGTGGCAAGCATTAATGCTCTGACTCAGCTCCATCAAAGCAAGTTACTACCCAAAATGTGGATGTAGGAAGGGAGAGGCACTTTCCCAACAGGTACATGGGGGTAGTTCTCAGAAAACCTGAGTTCAGTGGGAATTGTGACTGGCCGGTGAAGGCAAGAGCAATAGTCAGGCTACTTGGGAGTCCACTAGAAGATGAAGGAAGGCTCTGGAAAATATGACACTGATGTCTCATGGGGAAAGGACACTGTGACATAGACCATGGGAAAGATGGAGGTTACTGCTTGGGCCTGAGTCTCATTTTGGAGTCATAAGATTTGTTCTTAAGTCTGTCAGGGCCCAAAGTGTAGTGACAGAGCTGGTGGGAATGAAATATTAGTCCCTTGAGAACTTGAGAAGGCTCACAGTTGGACTTCACTGTAGCAAACTGGACTCCAGGTCCATGGGAGCAGCTGGAGATGCACCCAATAGCACTGAGGAAGTTACCAGTGGCTTCACGGCACCATTCTTTACTAGCTTGGAAAGGTCCTGGTGGCTGGAAATGGTTCCTGGGGACTGGGAAATAATGACAAGACTCAGTATCTCTCTTCCAGAAGGGCTAGAAGGAGGGTGGAAAACTCCCAGCTGGTCAGATTCACTTTCAATCCCAGAAAAGTGATGGAGTAAATTTTTCTGGACACCAGCACACAGAGGACCATGAGAGTTGTAGGAACAGTCTGCAGGAATTGTCACGACCAAATTGTGGCACACCAACCACATTGGTTTCTGTGCTGATGAGATGCTTGGGCACATGGAGCAAAAGGAGACCGAGGAGGGAGTGGGCTGTCCCTAGAGGCACCTATCAGCAGGACACAGGGACGCATGTTGCTAAATGGTGCACTGAAACTAGTCAAAGACATTGGGTCTACAAGAATGGATTGCTCAGGGAAGTCATGGGATCTCCATGCTGATGGAGTGTCCATAGAGGTGTAGATGGGACCTGGAGTAACCCATTTCCTTTGGTGATGTTCTGTGCAGGTGGTTGACAAGGTCACCTCCACAGTTTGTTTAAAATTAAATTATTCTATCACTTTCTAATACTAACTTCACAAATACCGTGCCTATTCTGCAAACTTTTAGTAAGTTCGCACCATTATAATACTATTAACCAGTGTCCTCAGTTAGAAAAAAAAACAGCATAATTCTACAGAAGGAAATGGACTAATTAGTATGTGTACACATAGTAGTCTGTAGATACCACCTGATCTACCTGTCAGAAATGGGCAGACATTCCAAAAATGTAATCCAAAAAGACTGTATATAGATCCAGGTTGCTCTGTTAGTGCTACAAGGTGGACACAAGCAAGCACTGAAGAAGACATGACATTTCTCACACCATTCAGATCAAGCAGATAAGACTGTCTGAGAGAAAGGACATACAAGCTCAGGCACAGAGCTTTATTAGCACTGCTGTGTATGGCTTATCCCTTGGACCTTAAAGCCTTCATGTAGGCAGAAGTCCCACCTAATTTTTCTTTCTCTGTTGAAAGCCAGGAAAACACTGAATGCTTCCTGAAGAAAACATGTAGGCTTGTTTTTGGCAACCTCTTCTCTAGGCTGCTCTAGACCTGCCTAATTCTTATTAGTCCTACGCAGCTTTTTTCACCCAGTGGATGTTACATTGATAATTTTTGCCTGAAGGTCTAATTCAACTCTTAGATTGGTTCTCACACCACCTTCAGAAAAGTGCAGTGGCCGATTCACCCAGCTCTTTGGAAATGTATGCACAAAATTTATGTTCTTTCTGTTTCTCTTTGAAAATCCTATTCAACCTATATTTAAGCATATACATTAAAAATGCACAACTACAAAGTCTGAGAAGCACAGGTGATAGTGTGGTTGGTGCAATTCATCCCCCCCTCCTGGGCCACATACCAACCTGGGGAGGTAAGTGAACATGGTAAACATAGCATTAAGGCTCTGTTGGTGACGATGGTTCTGCCCTCTGTATCACTTGGGAACCATTATAAGAGCTCATCACCTCCTAACAGCCAGGTACACTTGTACATGGGATGTGGTCAAGGGAGAACAATAACAGACTTGTACACCCATCAAGTTCTTGAACAGCTGGGGGAAAATACCAGAATACTTCATTGTTGGGACAGAGTGAAAAGTACCTGACAAAAGTCAATTATCTTGGACCCTATAAACTGCAACCCCAGGTGAGACCCTTTGAACTCTCCCAGACCGCAGCAGGCCTGTGACCAGCACCTCCCCCTCTGTTGGGATGCCTCTCAGGTATCAACTCCTCAAGTTTTAAAAATCTTCAAAAGGCTCCCAGGCAGTGGCGTGCATCCATTACTTCTACCTGTCCATCACAGCAAGTGAGTTGGAAGCATCCCTTCGGAGAAGGTGGTATATAGGTGAATATTTTTCAGTTTGAATGTGACTGATGCTATAAGGATGTTAACCTTAGTGCTTGACAGAGTTTCAATAGAAAGCAATATATATCTTTATGCAATTACTTTATTTGTACAAAATAAGTATTTTTTTCTGTACAAAATTACAACAGGTACATTTCAAAGACTGAGACTTCTCGGAAATGTTAATGGAATAGAATGATAATACAAGGACACGTACCAGTTGTCAAATGGAATACAAGTGATTTGTGCTGCATCTGCAGCTCTTGGTAATTTTGGGAGTGATATAAAGACAAACTGCATTAAGTGATGCTAAAACACATCCCAGCAGAGAGGCCTTGCTCCTGAGCTCCTTGCAACCCAAACAGATAAGACAAGAAAATATTTTTGCAACTATTTTATAGATGGCGATTGAAAACCAGAGATTAAGGCCTCTATGCAAACTTCTTATCTGTTACAGGGCTTAAGGGATTTAGGTCCAGTCTGATTTCCAAAAACTCCAGCGCGAATCCTAAAACTCACAAATTAACTGTGATTTCACACATCTTCCAGAACTGAAAGTCCAGAGAGTTTAACTTCAGCATTTCTAAAAAAGACAAAAGAAAAAAAAAGATATTTAATTTTACCATTTTTTAATTCAGATTAATTTTTTTCTCAGCTTGACATGAAATAATATATATATATATATAATTCTAAACAAAACATTTTTAAGCATCCGAGAAAACATTTTGTAGTCATGTTTTGGTCTGAGCTTTATTTGTGGGCATTTATAAAGACAAATGATATGATATCCAGCATATCTTTTCAGCTTATGTATATAAAAGACTATATGTCTAAAATGCTTTAAAATGGCAATACTGAGCTGAACTTTATTTATATGCTACCAGAATTCTGCATTTGATGTAGCCAAAATCTCACAGCAAATCTGTAAGAGAATCAGAAACTGAACCCAGAGTTCCATTAAGCCATCAGAGCTGCTTGATGGGCTAATGTAGTCCTCTGTAATGATACTATTGCCTCCCACTTTAATACTAATGGAAAGCAAAAAAAGATAGTATTCGGTAAGCTATCCTAGGTTAGAACTATCCATTCCCTGAAGAAACTTCTAGCAACTGCTGGGTTTAAGTTCCCTTATGCCAGAGGTCATACTCTAGACAATTTTTAATAGACAATGAAAGATGTCTCTTCCATGATTTTACCTATCCTGCTCTTGATCCCATCTATAGCTTCACTTTCACACTTTATAGTGGAGAAAGCTACAGAATTTTGTTCATCATTGTACAAATAGAACACTTAACATTTATTTGCCTTAAACCAGTTGCCTAGGTAACTGCTGTATTTCTGATATGTGCTGTAAATCAACACAAATTGCTGACTGTTTTTAATTATTTCTTCCCAGTTAAACTGTTAACTGAGATGTTCAAACATGCATCCATTAGACTTTTTCCTCTTAACAGAAGAATAAGGAAAGATAACGGGCACTGTCTGCATAAGTCCTCAGGGAAAGTGTATTACAACGATAAAAAATACAAAAGTATGTTGTCACCTCAATAACATGCTACACAAGTGTCTGATGGATTTTGTAAAAAACAAAACAGAATACGTCTGCATGTTTATATTATTCTAATGGTCAGTAGTTTGTTTTGTTCTTTGGTGCTCCATCTCTCTAAAAGTGGTCAGATCTCTGAGCACAAGGTCTGGTAGAGCTACAACTTCCAGAAATTTTGTTTTATCTGTGAAAGTTTAGTCCAATTATTTTTAGTACAATCCCTCACAGAGTTTTAACTGTGCTAGTAACTGTGTGATGGGGATTTACAGTACATCTCTATATAGCCTTTGCAGAGAATATAAAGATTTTATAAGTTCTCTGCAGTTATAGGATGATTAAGAACACAATTTTTGTAATGTTCCTGATGGATCTTCCTGTTTCCAGTGCTGCTGCTCTCACTGCTTACCTATCACTAATGGTCTGTACGTTATGTAGTCATTCTACATTGCCTTGGGAAAGCACAATTTTTCCAGTGCTGGCTAAATACTTGAAAAAAAATCAGGTGTTTAGGTAAAAGTTATGCTCTTTGCTGCATTCTCTATTCTCTATTTTATTGTCTCTATACTCTGTGTATTTTCTCTATTTTTAGAATTACATGTTGTTAAGGAAAAAAGAACATAGTCTCTTGAGCACACTAAAAAATATAAAGCTTTGGTAAAAGTTACAACAAGAAGAAAAAGATTGTTTTTGTTCTTGTCTTGCTAGTTTAAGTTAACAAGACAATATTCATATATTAGAAGTCTGTTATGCTAATAACTGGGTATCTTTCTTTAGCAGTACTAAGGATTTGGAGAAAACTATAAACTTGGAAATCAAAATGTGCACACACAAAAAGCATATGACATCCACAGTGAATATAGCTCAATTGGCATAACAAGGGGGGGAAAAAATAAATAAATAAAAAAGCAAGGGTACTCAATTCCCCACTTTGTGCTAAAACTGTCAACCTTTTTTATAATTGTGAATAACAGTGAAGACAAGGACTCTGAATATATTTTTTTTTTAATTTACAAATGTTTGCAAAGAGCTGCCTTCTCATGAACCCACACCTTCCAAAACTCTGTGGTTTTAGCATGCACAATTCAGCAAGTATACCAAATCCATCAACTAATATCCTAGATTAGCACAAACTAACAACTCCATCTTTTTATGATTTACGTTTGCCCTCTCAAGTCCATCCATTTTCAAAGCACAGGGTTTTGAATTGTTCTCTCAAGGACAAAATCAGAACTGTCACCTGTGAATTCAAAAAACAACAGCAAAAAAGAACAACAGTCACTACATGCAGATGTGCCTGCTTGGTGACAAGAGCAGGAAAGCGTCACCCATGATAAAGTTTTCATTACAGTGCCAGGTACTTGGGGGGGGATGCTAATCCATTGTTTTAAATTGAGATACTCAGAGTAAAATGGAACAGACACAGGAAAGGGGGACTTCTTCGGGACTTCACTGCTACCACAGGACAATGGTGTCACACTCCCACCTTCTCCTGAAGGACAGCAGAGGGCAAGAAGGAGAACACACATGGATCAACGTATTGGAATGAAGATTTGCTCAAGAACCATCTTTGTGGAAACATAACCAGACAGAGTCAAGGATTCACAGTGTCATTTGAAATCAACCACGATACAGTCCTCCCTCCAGCAGATTATGAATTATTTCAACAGTCTGTTACAAAATTCCACTGGTGTAAATTTGCTGACTGGTGATACAGATCATTACTTCATTCCACGTATTTTCTGGTTGTTGTTTTTTTTCCTTCTTAAAATGACAAAGCACTTTTGTGAATAACACGTTAGAATAATATTTGAGCCTCAAGGATGTTAAAGTCTAAATTTAAAACTGATACATAGTCTCTTACTGGGAGTCTTCCTTTCGACTTCAGGTTTAAATCCATATTAATTACACTGATATGAATAACTGCTTCTAGAATTGCACCAGTGGAAGATTTTGCTCTAATCTTTGTCATATTTAGACTGAAAAAGCATAGTCCTGAATGTAAATGTTAAATATTAATATTGAATTTAAATATACATGAATGGAACTGCTTTCACATAATCATACTATGTCTAATTTAAGATTTCATTTTAGTAGATTAAGCCAAAAAGAGTGGGACTGTTTCACTGTACCATTAATCTCAAAATGCTAGTAGTTGGATTTAATTATCTGCATTAAAATTGCAGGCTCACTTTCTATTTTTGTCTTTCAATGCAATTGGATATTTTCCCTGCATTTCAAATGCCAAAACCTATTTACATTGTACAGTGGGGCATAACCTTACATTCATGTGATACCTATATCAAGTTTCATGAGACATTCACAAAGAAATAGTTTAGGGCACTGAAATTGAGAAATTTGAAGCTGTAAAGATAGGAGAAGGAAAAGAACAATGACTTCACTTGTCACTAAAGTGAAAGAAAAATTTGATTTTGAAATCAAGAGATGGCTCAACACTGGGTTTCAAGCATATCACAAGACCACAGATCACATGGATAGACAGAATGGAAGCTGAGGAAAGTTAAACATGGAATTTAAAGCATGAGGAAGTAAGGCAAAGGTGTCTGATGCTCACTTTCTGACAGGGTAGAGAAAAGCAGATTTGATAGAAAAATATAAGAGTGGCTTAGATTAAATGTTATAGATGCGATACATCAAGGTTTTGGTAACAAAAATCTTGTTACCTGGGCTGCTAAAATCACCTAAAGTCTGTCTGTCTTCAAGATTGTCCATTTTTGCACTCAGTGTTTATGAGTTGGTCTGATAAAGTTATATACTCTTCCAGCAAATCATGTCTCTCTTATTTTGTCAGCCCATCCAGCCTTCAGATTTGATATATTGAGAAATGGGGATGGAAACTAAAGACAGTCCAAAGGGATGAAAGAAGGGGCATGAAATATTAGTAGACTGGATCTGATACAATATCAACTACTTCAGCATGAATGTTGCTGCTGACTAGGAATCGTCATAATTGATTCATAAAAAAAAAAAAAAAGAGAGGAGAAGTGAATGTAAGAAGAGAGAAGTGAAGAAAAAAAATATGTTCCTTACAAGACATGATAGAAAATAAGGTTGTGGAACAAAAAAAATCAAGTATTTTTTGACTACTAGCTGTCAGTGAAAGTCTGACCTGCCTGATTTATATGCTTTACATATTTCTATAAAATATTATTTTTTCCCATGTTAGCACAATGACAGCAAATTGTAGTTTATTAAAAATCCTACAAGTAAAAAATGTAATGAATCTTTAACAACTGTTTCCTCTCTGAAGATGATCAAACTGAGTTTACCAGGTAGAAAAATATTTAAAATGCAAGTAAGAAATCAAAATCTCAATCAATTAAGCAAGCAAATCAAAATGGAATGTCTTAACCTCTTGTTTTGAGCAATAAAATTGGTCAGTGGGCCAAGTTTATTATTTAAATGGTAATTTTTGTTTTTTCATTCTGGCTTTTGTTTTGGGTTTTTTTTTTACTCATATCTTCTTTTCAGTAGCTCATCAGTTCCTACACTGCTAAGTAAGGGAGAAACATGTTTATAAACATCCTGTTGTCCTGGTTACTGTCATATTTCTTATGCATGGAAGGCATGAGGGAGAGCAGTGGTGAGGGGAAAACAAGAAAGGGCACCATTCAAAGCTGGCTCCCTCTTCAGCATGGATTCAGACTGAATCTCTGCAGATGTGGTGCCTATGATCTTTTTCTCTATACTCCACTGCTAGAGAAGAATTGCCCTATATCTGGAACCAGATAGCTTTAGAAAAGTCTTTTTTGGTGGATTTGTATCTGTTATTTTATAGCATAACATCACAAAAACATAGTACACACATTCTGTGGTATATGAGAGTATCGGGGATGAAAGTATCTCATACAGTTATGATTTAATAACAGTTTAAGATTTATTCATGGTGTGAGGTAGGTCAGAGGTTGAATTTACCAACACTTAATGACTGACCAATTTAAAGATTAACAAGGTGATTTGGTAGCATATATTATGATTAAATAGTGACTGAATTACAGATTCAAGAATGACAAGATCCACACTAACTTACTGCAAGGCATCCTAAATCAAAGTGTGTGTATATATATATATATGTCTATAAACACAAAACACACATACACATCAACAGTGCAGAAATATTTGGATATCCAGTGAAATATATGGACATCCTCCCTCATGAAGGCAAATGTGTATATTCAAGCACATAAATAGGTAAAGAGATGGATGGCAGAGGCTACCCTGTAATTAAAATTTCCTTCTTGTTGACTTTGCAGCAAATATTTAACAATGCATCAGTATTTCTCAACAGTCAATAATAGAGATTTGAGAAGAAGTCTGACTTCACCCTGGACTTCTATCAACTTTCTGGGCAGACAATCTTCAAACTTAAAGAACTCTGAGCCTGAGAGGTGTCCCAGCTAAGGGATGATGCTAGTCACAGACTGCTGTGATCCAGAAGAACCCAAAGGGTCTCAATTAAGCTTACTATTTATAGGGTCCAAGATAATTTACTTTCATCACACACTTTTCCATTTCAATCTAACTTGGATAACAGAATATTTTGGTACTTTTTACCACTTGTGCAGGCACAGAGCTTGTTAGATCTTGGACTTCTGGTATCACCCCTCTTTGGGCCACAACCAAGTACAGATGTACTAGGCTGTCAGGAAGAATTGATGGTTCTTACTGTTCTTTAAATGATAGGAGAGGGGGCAAAAACTAGGTGGGTTAAGAGAGTGCCTTAACACCTTTCCAAGGCCATTTGATTTGGCATGGTTCTGTTCCCAAGCAACAGGAAATCTAAGAATCAGGAGCATTAGGGGAGTGTCTTTATGGTCTGGTTCCCTACCTTTCCCTATTCATCTTGGGTGGAAAATTACACTAAGCACCAAGTGGCCTAAGAAAGGGTGGGGGGGGGTGTGGGTTACCACCACAGAGAAGAACTAACATTCAAGAAATATCAGCACTGCTTATCTAAATATTAATATTTTGCCAGAACAACCAAGACTGTTTGATGTCTTGATTTCATTTAGTCTTGCATACTCTGAGAGCCCATAACTGCACCCCAGAGCAGAGGAGCTGCTCAGCTCAGGAATAGAACTACAGGGAGAAGGACTCAGTTGCATTATCTGGTAGGTACCATAACAGGAAAAATGTCAAGGATCATCCAGCTGAGGAGACAGAATCTTCTACTACAAGGGTAAAGAAGGAATCATCTTAAAACTGGTACTGCCACCAAACACAACATGTTACTGAGTAAGAAACAGAATAACTAAGAACTGATGCATTTTATAGCAATATCCTATTGTTTCCAAATACCTTGGCCAAAATGTATTAGTCAAGATGCAGACAAGCACGTTGTGTCAAAGCTGCCTGTTCAGCCCATTTCAGAGAACCACAGAATCACAGAATCATCTAGATTGGAAAAGACCTTGAAGATCACCTAGTCCAACCATTAACCTAACACTGACCATTTTCAACTACACCAGATCCCTCAGCGCTATGTCAACCCAATTCTTAAACCCCTCCAGGGATGGGGACTCTACCACATCCCTGGGCAGCCCATTCCAATGCCCAACAAGCCATTCTGTAAAGAAATGCTTCCTAATATTCAGTCTAAACCTTCCCTGGCACAACTTGAGGACATTCCCTCTTGTCCTATCACTTGCTACTTGGTTAAAGAGACTCATCCCCAGCTCTCTGCACTCTCCTTTCAGGCAGCTGTAGAGGGCGATGAGGTCTCCCCTCAGCCTCCTCTTCTCCAGACTAAACCCCCCCAGTTCCCTCAGCCGCTCCCCAGCAGACCTGTGCTCCAGACCCTGCCCCAGCTCCGTTGCCCTTCTCTGGACACGCTCGAGTCACTCAATGTCCTTTTTGTAGTGAGTGGCCCAAAACTGAACCCAGTCATCGAGGTGCGGCCTCACCAGTGCCGAGTACAGGGGCAAGATCCCTTCCCTGTCCCTGCTGGCCATGCTATTGCTGACACAAGCCAGGATGCCATTGGCCTTCTTGGCCCCCTGGGCACACTGCTGGCTCCTGTTCAGCCGGCTGTCAATCAACCCCCCCAGGTCCCTCTCTGACTGGCAGCTCTCCAGCCACTCCTCCCCAAGCCTGTAGCCCTGCTGGGGGTTGTTGTGGCCCAAGGGCAGCCCCCGGCATTTGGCCTTATGGAAACTCCCCCAGCTGGGCTCAGCCCATGGCTCCAGCCTGTCCAGACCAAGGTCATTTCCTTTCATGGTTTCAGTTTCTGTGATCTGTTTCAATTGCAGCCCAAATTAAGGTTATTTTTAATGAGCCTTTCTAGCAAGAACTTGAATAGCTACTGTGGAACTGCCAAGAAAAAGACTGGTTGCTTCGGTGTCATTCCTACTCATGATCAAATGCCACATGCTGCAAATCTCATGAAGTTAAAAGGTGCTTGGCTAAGCCTCAAAATTCTGGCTCTTTTGCTGTGCTCCATAGTTGCTGAGCTTCTCAGAGGACAACACAACAGTAAAAGGTACAGTTCAGAGGTACTAGGTCAGCCCTATGGATTAGCCTTGCTGCAAGGATTTGTGAAGTCTAAATGGAAGACCACATTTTGTGTTCTTAGGAGTCTGTGGCCTGCAGTGTCATGATTTAAGAAGCCATCAGTGCTGGAGCTATGTCTTCAGGAAGTGAAATCCACCTCTGGTATGTCCTTTACTCTTTATGGCTCAGACAATACCTTAAAAGAAGAGATTTAGTCTGGTATTTGAACTTCATGGGAAGCCTTCACTCTAATACATTTCAAAGTTCTGTATCATATAAAATCCTACAAGGTATGGGGCAAGCCTCAAGGGACAAAGTTTTAAAAAGAGACTGTAATCCCTTATTCAGAAAGGATTCTTGAATTCGGGACATTAATGCTCATAGAGATTCAAAGTCAAGGTGGAAAGAAGAAATAAGGTTCACTGTGTTGTGTATTTTCTGACAAATTATGCCTACTACATGAAATCTGGGGGTTTGTGAGTCCTTTTCTGCTATCAGGAAAGAAAAATAACATGTAATGAGGTCACACAAAAAATCCCAAGATTTCTTAGACAAGGAGATTCACACAGAACTGCTTTACCACTGAATCAACAAACAGAAGATTTAACAATATCATTGCAATTGTTGCTTCCATGGATACAGACAGTTTAGAGACTGCAGGGAAAACCATTCCTGCCGTTCTTGTTGAAACTTTATTTGAGGAGGCTACTTCAATTTCTGCAGTTAATGACACCAGTTCTCATCTCTTTAGTTACAGTCAGAATTATATAACAAAAAAAAAATATAGCAGTAATATTAATACTGCTGTCAGTTTCAATTTTTAAAAAGGACTTTGATGAAGAAAAAACTATGATTTGAATATAATTATTCAATTATCTATCACTAGTTAAAGAAGGTCATCCTATTGCATTCTGGTGGTGAATGTGGTTTCTGGTATTTGTGGATTCATGAATTAACATACCTACAGATCCAATACCACTATACTTAAAGCAAATTTTCACTGTCTTATATTCATAATAGGTATTTCACTCCCTATTGGGCTCTCACAAGCTTACGCAAGCTCAGAGCAACTTTGAAGTGGAGAAGTGAAAGATCGAAATGCAGGAATATTTTGGTGTGCTGAAAATTTATGAATATGAGACACTGGAATTCCTTTGATTTTGAAAACTAAGACTGCTAGTATAATCCTGCCCAGTGGGGGGACCACAATAAAATATATGAGGTTTTTAATGCATTGAAAGTGAAAGCTGACTGACTCAACGAACCTGTCCACACCTTTAGGCATAGTTAACAGTGAAGACAGTAGAGTTTCCACTGAATATTGTCTCCAGGTCAGGAAATCAATTAATTGTTTATAACTTAAAAATTTAAAATTGTTCCATGACTGCATTTGAGCATGCCATTGACATTACCAAACCACCTCTTGCCACAGAAGAATTTCATTAAAAACTTGAGGACAGATGTGTAGCATGACTGACTACAATAAACATTTCCACAAGGTCATTAAATCCTTGAAAAAAATGTAGATATGGAATATTTTCTCATAACAAGTAATATCTCTTTAAGTCAACATCCCGCACAAGTTGAGCACTGCAACAATATTCTGATTATACTTGCACACATTACATTGGATATTTGGTGGCATGGAAAAAACATAGGGGAATAGGTTAAAATACAGTTAAAATGTTGGTTTATTGTACAAAATATGACTTTTATGCCTAACTCCAAACCACCATTCTTTCTCTACAAAAAGCTATACTTCTGAAAACCTTGTAACATTTGTATTTTATATTTTTCAGCCCAAGAGCACAAAAAAATTACTATGCTTGCATTAACTAGTAAATAGTAAATGGTATTTTTGTCTCAGGAAGATACAATTCCTTTTGGTTTTTGTCTATTGTGCTAATCTGTATTTTCAACTACCTTCTCAGCTGAGTACCAAAACCTGTTTTCTTCCTTGACCCTATTCACCTAGTAGATGCTGAGTAATATTTTTAACAAGTTACATTCTTAACATCAAACCAAAGTCAGCAAGAGAAAATTAGACAGTTCTAGTTCTCTACGACTACAAATTTCCTTCCTTCCTTCCTTCCTTCCTTCCGTCTCGCTCTCTCCATTTTTTTCAGTCATGCTATAATATATATTTGATTTAACACAACATAATGCATTACGTTTGTCTCAGGATGAAGCACCATGAAAAGTAAATGTCTGGCTAAGTTCAGATATTGCCTTGCCTCTCTTTTCTCTAAGTACAGCTGGAGCTCCTGACAGGTTTCTCTCTGAATAGCAATGCTGCACAGTGAAGTACCTCATGACCCATCTAACAGGTAAGCTGTTACCAGTGGTAGCACCAACTTCTTCACATTGACCTCCTTGTGGTTTCAGTTCCCTACAGCGACACTTTTGGTTCTGAATGTATGGTTGAGGAAAACAAATATAAACAATTCAATAGTAATTTTTCCAAAGCTAGACAACTCTGAAAAATCTTCAGCTGCATTTTTTAAACTATTTTCTGCATAGTCATCTAACAAAAATACTTCATTCTTTTCACATGATCAGTGTTGAGTTCAGTCATTAGACAGGTGCTCAATGTACAATTAATGAATTGTCTACTTTAGAACAACTATGAGTACAAATATCTGTCCTGGTTCAGCCAGGATAGAGTAAAGTTTTCCCCAGCAGAGAGAGAGGGGGAAGGGATCTCCAGGCGGGTTATTCATACCATGCTGGTGTCAGGTCCAGGGGCGGAACCTTTTCCGGGCTCTTTGGCGGGCTCGGGAGGGAACTTTGCTTTCCGTAAACCAGCTAGCGGTATTTCTCTGTATATCGTTTGTCTTTTTCACTGTTATTGCTGTTTATTGTTGTGACCATTGATACTGTTGTTGTTCAGATTGTTCTATCACTCTGTTGTATTAAATTTCTTGTTATTTTAGCCGGGGTCTGTGTCTAACTTCCAGCCCGACCGGCGCGGGTGGGGGAGGGGCAACGGCAACGTGCTCTCCGGTCCCGGCAAGGATTAAATCTTGCACATATATTATAAGGTGTGTCAACATAAAGCGCACCTTCTTAAAAAAGCAGGATAATTAGAGCATGTAACACAGCAATTACACTTTAAAAATGTCAACTCCAACTTAAATATAAAAACATTTACAGTGAGTAAAAATATTTGGAAAATTTAGATCTACCAGGATGCATTATTTTAAATGCCATAAACAATGTCATTAAGAACACAATATTATGCTATTATGCATAAAAAATATCAAGGTCACAGAAATTGAGGGTTTACTACAGTTCTGCAAGTCTAGTGTGTTACAGAGCAAGCACAAAAAATAGGAAATATTCCTCTTGACACAGTATACAGTTCATTCTCTTTTCTGACTATGTAACTTTGTTCACATGTTGAGGTAACTGATATGACTCTGTTGAAATCAATGTATATGTATTGCCTGTATATTATTATATTTATTCCTATACTAGTTTTACATATATTCCAATTCATTATTAGTGATAACTAAATAACATTTTCACATTTATGATTTACAAGATATTATGATGATGATCACTTTTATCTTTATTACTATGTATTCCCTATATGTTATAGATATCATCTTAATATGCCATGTTAGTGTTATTCCTATAACTTACACTGTTTATGTTAGATCACTCACAAGTTACAGACAATGCACTAAGACGCTGCAGCTCCTGTCTCCCCTTCCCTTGCAGGGCAGCAGCCTGCTTCTGCCTCTCCCTGACACACAGCCCCACCACCAGTGTCAGAGCTGATCAGCCCATTTTTCCCTCTAGAATCCCTGCTAAAGTCCCTCAAAAGGGGAAGAAATTTCCAGCTGAGTGGTCGAATGCATTTCTAGAGAAAGTGCATCATAGATTTCCGATCTTTTCCCTTGACACTAAAATGTTGTCAAACATATTTCAAACCAGTCACATCAGGAGCATAAGTACCCCACTAAGACAATTAAGAGAATAACAAATGACAGGGAAATCATCCAGACCCTCAATTTGCTTACCAAGATATACCTATATAGTGTGTGTTAAGAAACACACCCACTGAAATAAGACCTGGGATTCATGATTGGTTTAAACAGATTAAACATCATTACATCAAATATCATTAATTGCTGGTAAAAACAAAAAAAAAAAACAAAAAAAAAAAAAAAAAAGTAAGGTGTCAAAAGTTACTTTTGTCTTCATAATTAAACTTCATACATTTTTAAAATGTTTTAGGTAAACTTTACACAGTCTAATTTTTTTTTTTATTGTTCTTGCTAAATTTCCAAGCATTTTTTTGCCCCAAGTCCCTGTAATTGAAATGGGGAGCAACAACTGCCAGCACCTATCACATAGGTGCCCACACCACTTCTAAGTTTTCTGGGTGTTGTGGCACTGCTAAGAGGTGCTCTCAGAGATACGAAAATTCAAGTGTTGATTCTTGAAGGAAGCTCCATCTATTTTAAAAACAGCCCATTACTGCAGTGGGAGACACAGTGTTCGGTTTTAGGATTATGTTTTTAAAATCTCTCGGGAAAACTTAAGCAGGGACTGCAATGGAGAGACACACAAAGTCTGTACGTATGTGCACAGCGGCTAGCTCAACATTCTGCTGGAGCAGTCAGAGGTGCGCAGCTGGCCCGTGGGACTCAGTTTTACTCCGTGGCACAGAGCAAGTCCCCCGGAGCCCGCTCCTGCCTGCCGCAGCCTGGCACCCCTGCTTGGTGGGGGGAAGGACACCCTGTGTAAAGCTCTGGCCCTGCTTCTGCAGGGAGGAAAGCTGTCCAGCCGGGAGCAGGACTGGCGGGCTAGGCAGGCAGCGAGGTGAGATCTTCGGGCAGGGGGGGTGACTGCTGGACAGCCCACCTCTGCCCGATGCCCACCAAGCACCTGCTGGCAGCACCTGTACGACCAACATTTCCTTCCCCTTCCAGGCCCTCCCTGCGGGCAGATGGTCGGAGCTCCTTAGATGGGCAGCACAGGCAGCACCAGCTGCTGCTGGTGCCTTAGGTCTTCCTCCCACTGAAGCAACTGCTGTTCTCTGCCTTATAAAAGACACTCACAGCAAATAACAAAAGACACTCAAAGCAAAGAACAAAAACATTTTAAAAGGCTGCAGGGGTTTTCTTATGTTGTTCACAGGAGCTGTAGCTGCCTGTTTGACATCAGAAGCCAGGATTCACACGCTGCTGTTCCTCTGCAGTTGTTCTGATGGGTGCACCCCAGGGGCTTTAACCAGAGCAGGATGACTACAGGCTGAGATCATGCCAGCATATTCCTCGAGTTGGCTGAAGACCCAGTGGGACTAAGATCCTATAAAAAGCTCATAGCCAATAGTGTCTTTCATAAGTTTTTGTTTACCATTATGCTCAGTGTTTCTGAGGTTAAAGAGAGGTGGCTTTTACTCAAGATAAGAAACAAGAAAAATGAGCTATTTGCATGTACTGTCTTAGCACATCTGTGCTCAGGTTACACAATCACATCTTACAGGGCAGTAGATCTCTTATTGGAAAGCAGGGAATTGGCATTGGATCCAATATGTTTTTACACTGAAGAGATCTGAGAGACAAACATGCCTGAACATTGCTCTCTTCATAGGTAGATATACAGGGAACTCCCTGCAAGCGTGTTAGAAAAAGAGCTCATGAAACCACTTTCAGAGTTGTCTGAAAAGCAGATTTGATGCACTGTGTGCAATAGGTCAATAATCATACACTCAGGAAAGACGTTGCTCATTTATTTTAGGGTTACACAAGCCTAGATGCTCTGTGGTTTCCCACAAATCAATCACACCAACAGGACTTTTCACACTATATTTATACACAAAACTTGTAGAGTTAGTAATTTTCCAAGTCCGTCCTCTCTACAATGATTGACTAGCGATTTACATACAATTATAATATTTCTGACACAATACTTCTACTATTGCACATGCTTAGAGGAAGGGTCTTTGCCTGGACAAGGGTCTTCTAGACCTGTAGGCATGATTTTTAGTACCAGAATGAGGGTAGTTCAGCTAAGGATACATGGACCTTGAGTTTGCTTGCTAAGCTGGCAATGTATCCTCTTCAAAGTCTAATTTCTCTGGGATGTCTTTGGCTTTAACATATACAAAGAACATCTTTCTTGACCTAAGCATAATATTCCTACATTGTTCTAAAAGTTTAACCTTTAACCGCAGTATCAGGACACTAGAAAATCACTAAAAACAACAACAACAAAAAAGAAGTCTCATAGTTTGGAAAAGTTTTCAAGATTATGTTGAGAACTTAACAGATAGAATTGATTCTGTTCTGTCTTCTATTACATCATTTGAAGATATTGAAATTAAAATCAGGACAATTATGCAAATCACTCCACCTGTTTTTTTGTTGATGTTCTAGTTTCTTTTGCATTTGGAGCCAGCTCTAACTGTGAATATGATGTGTAGAGCACCTAGCAGGATGAGATCTAGGACTCAGCTTCAACCTCTGTGTCCTGTCAGCAGCTACCCCAGCATACACCCATAAGCACACACCAAACTTGGCAATCTTGGCACAGAGTTACAGGGTGTTAGCCCTTGCCCTTTTGTTATGGACCTTGTGTTATTGTCTGTATGTTGGCTGCATCCAAATTCTGTTGGGAAGATCAGGTACTTCCTATCCCCTTTTGCAATCGTTATTAAATAAAAGGGAAGAGAAAGGCAGTCTAGAAGCTTTGAAGTGAGGTTTAAGCAACTTGCAGTGATCACTTACAAGCTGGCTAGGTACCTAACAATGAATGAAATTAACTTTGAGGAAAAGTTAATTCTAGGTTTTGAGCAAAATACAAGATAACAACACCATGTTGGTCACCAGAGTATGACAATACCATCTATCTAATCAGTGTAACATATATTCTTTAACTCTCAACCACCAGCTTAGTTTTTCTAATTCCACTTGTTTCCAGACGTGTGAGGTTTTTTGCTCCAAATCTCTGCTTTCTGTTGTAACTATTCATGCTACTTCATATTCAAGACCTTCAACTCTGTTCCATGAGGGTTTTGCCAGACAGCTGGCAAAAACTGAGAAATCTGTCGGTGAAATGCAGAGGTATGGTAGTTAGATTGCATTTCTTCAGTCTAGACTGCCTCTTAGAGACAGCAGGGGAGGATCTTTTAGGAATTTCACTGGCATCTGGGGAATCCTGCTGGTAGGTAAATAACAGTGCCATTGGTCTAGAAATATGTCACAAAAGAAGTCTTGCTAGATACAGTTAACAAAACTCTGTAAAACAGCATTATACAAAGCATCTGAGTTTTGCCTTTCATCTCCATTGTAGAGAGATGTTTCTGCTCAAAAGACAGGCTTATACATACAATGGTGTGCTGCTCAGTTGCTAAGGCTACATTACAATGATGAGTTCCCTTAAAAACCCCCACATTTTCAACAATTAATTCTTAGCCTAGTACAGCATCCGTTTCTCCCTCAAACTCCTTCATTAGTCATTATCACTTAAGCAAATCATTCTCAGGTACTTGTGAAAGTGATGTTGCTGGTGATGAGTTTGTAAATGTTATAATTTCCCAGGTGTAAGAGTCTCAATCTATATCATGCATGGGGTTCACAAGAGATCAAATAAGAAAAATCAGAAGTCTAGTCTTGACCTCACTATAGTTCTTCACATAAATGGCAAAGTTAAGATCTGACTCCAATCTGTCTGAATTTTGCAGCCCAGCCCTCTCTCATGAATGGTGAACAGGACAACTGAATCTTCAAAACTAGGTATCAGAAACACCCGGTTCCGTGTGCAGTGCTGAATTCAAATTCATGCCATTTTTAAGTATAAAGGGATTAAAACTTTAGCCAAATCTCAGAGACACAAACCTTATCTTAATATGCTTTTCTCCCAGTGGAAAGTCACTCTCTGTTGCAGAATATTTCAGCTGTGGGAAGTAAAATGAGAAAGAAAAAACTCGTGGGAGTGTCCCATTTCACCAGACAATGCGTAAGGGAGTTAATAACTTCAGGCACCAAATATTTTTCCCATCTCAAAATAAAGTCAAAACAAATTGAACTGTTAATTGAAATTCTTGTCTGAGTCAATGAATTACAATATAGTTTAATTAACATGTTCCTCCTTTTCTGTTATTACTTGGGCTGAGCTATATAGTTCATGTCACAAATGGATTTCTGTGATGTGCCCTATGCTAGCACTACTGCCTGCAAATCTGTGTTTCAAATATTTTTCCAGGTTAGTAATTAACTCAGTCAGGAAAAGAACTCACTGAAGCATAATTCATTACATGGCTTCAATCTGCAGTTTTCAGCCAGAAAAATGTGTACTCCAGAGCCTGGACTGAGCCTGTAGTGCTGAGGTGGTGTTGCATAGAAGCAATATAACAGATGTGTTTGAAAACATGAAGAAAATAAAACCCTTTGGTCAAATATCCATGCTATGACTCATGCGCACAGCCCATTTGTCCTGGCTGTTTTGGTTAACTGCTGCTTTTCACTCCCACAGCTTGGCATGTTATTAAGAAACCACTCTCCTTTTCCAGCTATGGCAGATAAAGCCAGAAAGCGTTGTTACTGTTAACCTGTTCTTATTACTTTCTGCCTGGGAGGCATTACTGAAAAGAAAATGGGCAAAATAGACCATTGTGTGGGTAACCTATGTACTACAGTGAAACACACAGAATTATTAACTGATAAAGACAGGAAGTCAGGCAGGTGCTAAAAATATGGAGAAGCACAGATCCTGTCTGATCCATGCCAAAACAGGCCCTGGTGTCTCATCCACTGAGCTCAGTCAGGCCCCCAGCTTCCCCTAGTAAGCTGTCATTGTGTTATGCTGAAGAACACTGGGCTTACTGTCCCCAAACACAGTGACTTTTCTCTCTGCCCTGAAAAAGAGCAGAAATTCAGGCAATTTCTGTGTTGATAAACTGTCATGAATTTCCACTCTGGTCCTTGAGACATCAATTGACTGAGGCATCTGAAGCCAGTAAGTAACTAGTTATTCTAGGGAGCCCTTCATTTCTTACTATCTTGTCCATCTGTACTTCTGTTTCAACAAATAATGGATTTATCTATAGCAATTTCAAATCCCACTGAGCCCTAAGATTGATTTACTGTATGGCACTGTATGAACATTGTCACTTTCTTAAAAAAAAGGGGGGAGAAGGAGTGGAAGAAAAAAAAGGCTTAAGGACACTATATAGATCACTGCTTTTCCCCAGGTTTATCCCCATCAACACTGTAGTATGATTAACAGTATTCGTAGAATCATTATCATAATATTCACTGAGGACAAAGCAATATATTACTGCTACTGTCCTTGTCAGCAAAATATCAGGAAACTCAGGCCCCCAAAGAAAATGTGAGCTTGAAAAGCTGTGTATTGGAAGTTTTATGAAGAATAATTTTCTTATATACTCTTTCAACTTCACATGTTTGGAGAGATGGTGGAAGTAAAAACAGGTAAAATAACCTATGTATCCATTTTCCCTGTACAAGACAGGAAAAATCTATTCCTAGATTTTTCCAAAGACTAGTGGAATATGCCACAGGCAAACGAGAAGTCAGAGACTGTGTTGATCTCTCATGGAGACTGACTTCTGACTTTTCTGACTTCTTTAGCCTCCAAACACCTTGTTCTCTGTTCCCAGAGTTCCTCATACTAAATATATATATATATATATATATATATATATATATGCTTATGAATGAGATGGATGAAAGCATTTCTTGCTCAAAGAGCTCAAGCTCTTTGATATAATTTTTAGCTCATCAAAGGCAGGTAAATTTGTAACATATTATTTATCATGATCTCTCTGGTTGAACCCTCACACTATTGTCACCTAGTATACCACAGCCCTTATGAAATGACAAACACTTTCTTACAATTTTTAATCAAAATATTCTGGCATCCTTATTGAAAATTGATAATACTTCTGTCTGTGCTCTGTTCTGCATTCTTCTGGTCCAGCCCTTATCTTTCATAGCTCATCTCTGATATACTACAGCAATTTAGCTTTACATATCCTGTCAGGGAGAATATTGGTTTCCCTCATAATTCTTCCTTTACTGTGTGCCTTTTTTTCAGACTTAAAACATAAGTGAGTTCTTAATTGTTAATTTCCTCTACTATTTTTATACCTCTTTGATCGAGTCTTTGGCTCTCATCTCCAACACTCAGCTTCTCTGCTTATGCAAAATATCTCTTTGATAGTATGCCCATTGCTCTGTCATCTTGTTCAAAATCAGCAAATCACAGTGCTGCTGTTCAATTCTTTTTCTTTGTTATGGGAGGAGATGTTTTGAGTAGCAACTTCTTATGTTTATTGTACTCCTGGTACCGCAACTGTCCCAAAATGGTTCACAGATCCATAGCTACCTATGACATTTTCTGTCTTCCTCTGTTTTTCCTGGCAATATCTGTTCACATGTATGACTTCAATATATTTTTTATATAATATATAATTATTTTTAAAAGCTTTTCATTGCCATGTTTTACCTATGCAGTGTTGTTTCCCCACTAGGGTTCAGTTCTGTGTCTTCCTTTTCCCTTTCTCC